>NC_057711.1:139818535-139938205 GCF_004010195.1 Chiloscyllium plagiosum | reverse complement strand
ATTTCCGCGACAGTTTTTATAAGGTCCCCCTTCCCTTCCCCCCCCCCACCTGCAAAAACAACATTTCTAATCTCCCACAAGCACAATATTCTATTTACCTTTTTAATTACCTGCTACACCTGCAAGCCAACCTTTTGTCATTCATGTTAAAGGACATCCAGGTCCCTCTGCACAGCAGCATGTTCAATTTTTCACCACATAAATAATAGTCCATTCTGTTGTAATTCTTATCAAAATTGTTGACCTCACATTCACCAACATCATATTCCATCTGCCATACCCTTGCCCACTCACTTAACCATATCTCTCTGCAGACATGGTGTCCTCTGCACACCTTGCTCTCCCACTCGAGTGCCATCTGCAAGCTGTGACACTACATTTAGCCCTCAACTCTAGATCCAGGATAGATGCAGATAAGATAGCTTCCCTGGCTGGGGAATCTAGAACCCTGGGGCACCATTTTAAAAATACAGAGAATGCCATTTCATACTTGGCAAAATTCATCTTACACACAGTTATGAAGATTTGGAATACTCTATCTTGCCCTCGAACCCCACCCCTCCAACCGCAACAAGGACAGAGCCCTCCTGGTCCTCACCTTCCAACCTCCATCATGATATGCATTGCAATATCCTCCGCCATCTACAAACTGACCCTACCAGAGAGAGATTTCCCTCCACACCCCTATCTGCGTTGCGTAAAGATCATTCCTTCCACGACTCCCTTGCTAGGTCCACGACAAGATTCTCAAAGGACATGACAGGATAGACGTGGAAAGGTTTTTTCTCCCCTGCTGTGGAAGTATCAAAGACCAGAGGACACAATTGCAGAATACGGGTCATCACTTAAGACAGAGATGAGAAGGAATTTGTTCTCTGATAGTAGTGAATCTGCGAAATTCCTTACCAGAGGGTTATCAAGCTGAATTGAGATAGGCAGATTCTTAACCCAGCAATGGAATCAAGGGTAATGGGAATAAGGTAAGAAAGTGAAGTTGAGCATTATCAGATCAGCTGTGATCTCATGAAAGGCAGAGGATATTCAATGGGTGAATTGGCTTACTGCTGCTCTTGCGAAGTATGGCTTTATAATGTTCAAAACCAAAAGAAAAACATCCCGACCACAGTCCAGAAATTCATTGCCTGCAGCTTTAGCTCTCAAATTTACCTAGACGACATGCAGATTGAATGTCTCCCATGATTACCGTACTTACTCAATATACTTGCTTGTCTATTCTAATTAATACCATGTCATCCAAGACCATTATTGCTTAGTGTCCCATGAAGAACTCTCAGTGTTTGCTGCCCCTTGTTTCCTTACTGCAACTCCCACCTAAGCAGATTCCCTATAATGTTCTTCTGATCTGAGATTTTGCCTTATTAATATATTGATGTGCCTTTAAATCATCTACCTTGCTGTGAATAAATTTCCAAATCACACAACACCAGGTTTAGTCCAACAGGTTTAATTGAAGCACTAGCTTTCAAAACTTGTTGGATGAAACCTAGTGTTTTGTGATTTTTAACTTTGTCCACCCCAGTCCAACATTGGCTCCTCCACATAAATGATGTGAATACTTCATGCGTTCAGGTAAAGTGTCCTTAAAATTGTCAAAATATCAAAGTTCTGCATTCCTAGTTGATGCTCACAGAATAATAAAAATTTCAGGGAGGAACTTAGCAAGTCTGGCAGCACCTGTGGACAGAAAGCAGAGTTAAATATTTTGGATCTGAAGGAGGGTCACTGATCCCCAAGTGTTGGTGGGGGGTGCTTTAGGTTGCTGGAATATGGGCACAATCTGATGAAGCAACAAAATACAAACTGAACAGAAGCATCATGCAATTGATACAGCAAAGTGATCCAACAACCAATGTACATCAGATGAATCATAGAATCCCTACACAGTGAGAAAACAGGCCATTTGGCCCAACAAGTCCACACTGACGGTCTGAAGAGTAACTCACTCAGACCCATTTCCCTACCCTCTTACTCTACATTTACCCCTGACTAATGCAGCTAACCTACACATCTCTGTACACTATGAACAATTTAGCATGGCCAATTCACCTAACTTGCACATCCCTGGATTGTGGGAGGAAACCAGGGCACCCGGTGGAAATCCACGCAGACATGGGGAGAACGTGCAAACTCCACACAAACAGATAATGTCCCAGGGTGGAATCAAACCAACGTCCCTGGTGGTGAGGTAGCAGTGCTAACGAATGAGACACCATGCCACGGTGAAGGAACATAAGCTTGCTTTCTCTCCATGGATGCTGCCTGACTTACTGTGATCACCAGCGTTTTTTGTTTTCAGTACAAATTCCACCATCTGCAGTAGT
Source organism: Chiloscyllium plagiosum (assembly GCF_004010195.1). Lineage (NCBI taxonomy): Eukaryota > Metazoa > Chordata > Chondrichthyes > Orectolobiformes > Hemiscylliidae > Chiloscyllium > Chiloscyllium plagiosum. The sequence goes on along the minus strand of NC_057711.1, from coordinate 139,935,863 downwards.
CTGCTCCAACAATGCACAGAGCTGGGCTAGGTGGACATGTGTTGCACATCCCTAATTGCCTTGCAATTGAGTGGCTTCCTGGGCAATTTCAGAGGGCAGTTAAGAGTTGACCACACTGCTGTGGGTCTGGAGTCACATGACCACCAGACAAGAATGACACATTTTCTTCCTTGAAGGAAATTAGTGAAACAGATGTATTTTCATGACAATTGATGGTGAGTACCTCATCATTTGGCTCGCTTTTAATTTCAGATCTTATTTAATTCATACTTGAATGTTTGCCATGGTGGAATTCAACCCCACGCCCATAGAACATTAGCCCAGGGCCCTGGATCACTATTCTATTGACCTTACCAGGTGGTGGAGTAATGGTAATCCTGCTGGAACAGATGTCAAGTGTCCTGAATTCCAATATCAATGGTGACAAATGGAGTTGAGTAAATAAATCTTAATTCATGTGCAGACTGTAGATAAAATATAAAAGCTATGGGATTGATGTAAACTTCCATTGGTTCACAATTGGCCTTTGTGGGTGGATGTCTCCCATGACCGACATGCAACTCCAGCAGTTGGTAATAGTTGGTAGTCCTTAATGTAATCTGATACTTAGCAAGCCAGTGTAATATGGGGAATTAATTAAGTCTTTCTGCACATGTTAAAAAAAAGTCTGACAACACATTAACTTCACTTATTTCAAATATCAGGTACATAACAGAACAAATAATTCCTTTTCTGGCAATACATACTGGTTTTAGATCGCGATGAGCATAGCCCTGGCTATGAACATAAGCCACAGCTGATACAATCTGACGGAAAAAGATCCGAGCTTCTTCTTCCGACAATCGGTCTTTTGCAATAATATAGTCAAACAGCTCTCCACCAGGGCAGTACTGGAATAAAAATATTTGTATGTACTTAAAAACTGCTTCGAAAAAAGCACGCAGAGATAAATCTTAAATGCTCTCAAATCATAAATTGGAGATGAAAATCAATATGTATTTCGGATGAACTTCAAAGTTGGACTTATTATAGGTGATAGAATAATAATTTACATTTGTGGAATGTCTTTGACTTTGCATACATACTTCACGGGAGCATTATCAGCATGATAATGCAATAGAAGTATTATAAGGAGATATCATGCAGGTAAACAAAAACTCAGAGGCTGGATTTAAATCAGCATCTTAAAACGTTTGCTTAAAAGCTAACAAGCTTAAGCAGGGAATTTTGGAAATTAGGGCCCAGGCAGATGTAACTGCAGCTGTGAATTTCTGTAGCAATTAAAATTGTTGATGTGCAAGGAGATGCAGAGATCTCAAAAGTTTAGAGGGCTGGAGGAGGTTACGAAGACAGGAAGTGATGAGTATGCAGCAAATTATAAGAATTGTAGCTCCGCCAGTTCGATAATCAGAAAGGAGATTATAGGCGAATGTGATTTGGTGCAGGTTAGTTCAATAAAACTTCTGCTCCTCATTCCCATTCAAGATTGTATGCTCTATTTGCATTTAAGTTACTGATCAGAGACTAACAGCTGGAAGCTTAATTTGTATCTATTACCTAACTGAAAGATAAGCAAGCATAAAGAATATTTCATTCTACTTTTTAATTAAAAGCATTAAATAATTAATTTGGCTGAAAAGGCAAGGGGAAAAAATAAAGGTCTAGATAAAATCTTAGAATTAAAGCTCATCTTCAACGGCTTAGTTAAAACGATCAATACAGGATGAAAATTTATTTCACAATTTCAGTCAAAAATATACATATAATTATAAATTTATTCAGCCAGTCACCTCCAGGATGATGAAGATTTTCTGTGCTGTCTCTATAACATGGTATAAACGACAAACATGTTGGTGACTCAAATTCTTCATTGCTTCAATTTCCGTTTGAACTCGAGGCAAGTCTTCCTACCAAAAGATAAATACAAACATCAAGAGCATACTTATTTTAATTGCTCATAGTTTGATAAGCCTTTCTTATTTAAGATTAGAGTTTAAAGAGAAGTGAACAGGCAGTAAAAACTGAAGTTCGTAATGAAACTTTAAAATCTGTCATTACTAATCAAACTCTCAAGGGAGTGAACTAATTCAACTTACATCATCCATCATTATTTCAGGCAACTTACCCCAAGTAATTCTTTGTCCATGATCTTTATGGCAACTTTTTCCCTCGTCAATATGTGGCGAGCTAGTTTTACTTTAGCAAACCCCCCTGTAGGGGATAAAGAAAATTCAAGCTATTTAGTTGATATTTCTCCAAAAGGACCAGCAAGCTTTATTCTGAAGTTGATCTTTAACCCATGAAGCTTATCACTTTCTAACCATACACAACCTATCCCTCAAATAGTTTAGTCTTCCGCGGATATTTTGAATAAACACTTGCAAATTCCAAGCGGCACACGTTTAGTAAGAAATCAGTGGAATTTTTCATGTTAAACAGAATTGGCGGGGGGCGGAAATAAGAATAATTGAACCAAAAAATGGGGTTCTTAAAATGATGGAGTATAATTCAGATCAGCAGTTCTAGTGAGGAGATCTAGAAGAGCCAGTTATCAGGAGAAAGGAAGGAGCAACTTGGTTGGATTTGGTGATCAATGGGAAAAGAGGCTTACTGCAAAAAGATAAAAGAAAAGCTTCTGTAGTGTTACAGTAGGAGTAAATATGAATTACTGAATTTTAAACTTCCAACGTCTGATTGTTATACTTGAGACCTTAATGGGCGAGTGATTTTTAAGAAGCGCAAGTGGTAACTGTGATCATCTGATGGTAAACCAACAAAATTCACAAACATTTCGGCACTAAAATTGTCATTTCATTCAAAGACATCCAAAACAGATGCCTCAAAATAAATATTAGTAATAATGATGGCAATTGGAATGTTAGCATTTATTACGGAATGGAGTATAAAAATAGGGAAGTGTTGATGCAACCATAAAAAGCTTTGGTGAAATCACATCTAGAGTACAGTGTACACAATTTTGGTCCTCTTGAGAAAAAAAAATGTAATTGCACTGGAGGCAGTTCAGAGGAGGTTCTCTAGTTGAATTCCAGAAATTAGGGGCTTTTCTTGTGAGGAGAGATCAAGTAGTTTAGGACTGTACTTGCTTGACTTTAGAAGAATGGAAGGAGATCTAATTGAAGCATACAAGATGCTAAAGAGGATCCAAGTAGGCATAAAGCAGATATTTCCCCTTCTGGTTCATTCTAGAAGGAGGAGCCATAATTTTAGGAAAAGGTGTCGCAGATTTAAAACAGAGAGGAGGAGGAATGGTTCCTCTCAAAGCATTGTGCATCTGTGGAATTCACTATAACAGAATGCAGTAGATGCTGGGACTGTGAATAAATTTGAGGAAATAGATTTGAAGAAATGGATTTTTAATTAATAATGGCATAAAGAATTAATGTGGAATAGACAGGAAAAGTGGAGTTGAAGCCAACATGAGATGAGCCATGTTTGTAAAGTAGGCTCAAGAGTTGCTCCTGCTCCCATTTCTTATGTACAAAGGCCAAGAACATGAGCAGTTTGAACTAAGAAACCATTCAGGCTAATGAGTTTACAAAATTAAAACCCTGAATCAGAGTTATCTTTTTCCTATTTCAATTCAAAAGTAGTCTAAACTAGGACTAGTTGAACAGAGAAATGCATGTACATCCTGCTGTATATAAAGAAAACAAAATTAGAGTGCCAAAAAAAACAAAAAGTATAGAGGGAAAAGAGAAGACAATATGCAAATAAGAAAAAGCAGATCCAAAAAGGAAAACAAAAACTAAATATTTAGATGGGTTCATAGGGCAGACAAACTATGAAAAGAAAGCCAGTCCCATAAAATACTTGAGAAAACGTTGAAATAGTATGGCAGTTGGGAGACATCTCAGGAGAGTGTAACTTTATTAAAATCAAGCCAGCTACAAAACAGAATACACCTAAAAAAGATCCGAGATTGAGAACACTGTATTCAGAGGACAAAGATCTTTTGAGGGCTGAACACTCAGGGCAAATCCATTTGCAGTCACCTAAATTACATGTACAAAGTAGTCGGCACTAGATTGAGATCAGAATCAGGAAATTTGGCATTGTAATTGTACAGTACAATTGGTGGTATCTGGAGGATGGGTGCAAGATGTGAACAGAATCAATACTCCTGTTGAGTCTCTGATCATGATGAATAATGATGTGCAGACTCATTTGCAGGCTGAAAGCCAAGCTGTCAGCTTTGGAAAAAATTATGCAGTTTCCCTAATAATTGCTCAACAAGTGACACTGAAAATGATCGCCTTTCCCAAAAAAAAAACACAATCACGCGGTCATAAGTTCTCTTACTCAAGAACTCTTGGTCATGTAATGCCAGATACCACATTAGGTTTTAAGAACTGTCTTGAGCATACATTTGTCAAACCTTAAAATCAAAACTCCTTATGTCAAGAACACATCAGTGCTACACCTGTGCTCCTTTGGTTTAAAAAAAAGCTTCACTTCAAACACATATAGTGTAATTCCAATGGCAATTGTGTATGGAAATGCGTACCTGTACCAATAGTTTCCTGTAGTTCATAGTGTTTCAGCAGCTCTTCATAATCAATGGCCATAGTCAACAAAAAATAATCAGCACCTGCAATATTTTTGAGGATACGTTAGAATAGTTCCATGCTGCAGAAATTCTATTTTTTCTCAAAATGTCTAATTAACACAAAGCCGCAGGAAAATGGACAAAACTCCCTCAGAAATATTAAATAGTTCCTGAAATAAACATAAATGGTCAGCATTTAGTTGACTTTAAAGCCAGATCCACTGTTTAGCTGATTTGTCCCAACAGTAGGGTATCCTCCAAATAATAAATATGACAGGCTAAGACTGGCAAAGTAAAGGCAAAATTATTATTACAATGAATTATCCACCTTACTCAGTTACTTTTGTTTTAACATACACGAATGTTATCACAATATTAAACAATTTACAGCACACACTCCTTTCAGGCTCTATGCCTGTGTTGTCTCTTTGAAAGAAATGCTTAATTAGTCACACTCTTAGCTCTTTCACCACAGTGTTTTCTTTTGGCATGAAGTATATGTGTTTTTTGAAGTTAACTAAATTGGCTTCTACACCTTTTCAAGCAGTGCTTCTAGATAACTTACCACAAAAAAAAACTCACTTCCCCTCAGATTCTTTGCCAATTTCAAATCTGTATTGTCTCATCATAGGTGAGTATCATGCTGCTCTAAAGAAAAGGTGGTTATTATGCTAATTGGAAGCTATTTGTCGAGAAGCTAAACCACAAGGAACTTGTTGGCTTATATGCATTGCCAGTGAGTGCTTCTCACGATCATGATATGGACTGTTTAGGACACGTTAGGAAGCATTTCTACAGAGAAATGATGGTAGAGATTTGGAACTCTCTTCCACAAATGACAGCTGATGCTAGATCAGTTCATTTCAAACCAGAGAGATCAGTATTTGTCAAGCGAAGGTATTGAGGGATAATGGGTCAATGGTAGGTACTTAAGAGTTAGGTCACAAATCAACCATGCTCTCATTGAATGGCAGAAGAGGCTCAAGGGGCTAAGTGGTCTACTTGCGTTCCTAGCATTCAAATACTAGGACAGGGTGGAAATTGATCATGGTTCATCAATGGTAAAAATGGGCAATGCTGGAGGAATTCAGTTTGAGAGATAACAAGGATACTGAAGTTTGGATTATTCTACTGCATTGGGTTGCTGTACTTGATTTAGACTATATTCCTCTCTTCAGACCTCTAGTAGTTAGCCAGTTACCTTCTCAGTTTGTAAACATATGGAGTGATGGGGAACTGGGACACAATTCAAAAACAGGCAGAATTTGATTACCACAAACTTAAGTCTAAAATTTGGGAAAATTAGCCAGAGGGATATACAAATTACCAAATCCAGAAGAAAGACAAAAGCTTGAACACGAGCAGCAGTAGATGAGGCAGAACAAAGTTAGGCGATTGAATAGCAGTGGAAACAGGCAATCTTAATGATGCTGTGGATATGAAAATATAAACTCATCTTGGGATCAAATATAACACCATAGTTCCAATTTCTAGGCAGAAGCAAGAAATTAGTAACTAGGAAACAGTTTGTAGCAGGGACCAAAGTTCAATCTTTGAAATATTTAATTAGAGCAAATTTCTGCTCATTGGTCAAGATGTCTTTAACACCAGTAGAGATGGTGATAGTCAGCTAATAGGAACTTCTAAAAACTAATGCTCTGTTTTACGGATGATATCAAAGACTAGAATATAGATAAGAAATATTGGCAAGGTTAGATTCCGGATGCCCAAAACGTCGATTTGCCTGCTCCTCAGATGCGGTCTGACCTGCTGTGCTTTTCCAGCGACACACTCGCGACTCTGATCTCTGCAGTTCTCAGTTTCTCCTAATTCCTTGGTAAACCCCAGTAACTGATAGATTCAAGAGTAAGGTGAAGTAATGCAGGAAATTTTGATTAGAAACTTGTTAATAAAAAAGAACCATGCCAGTGCAGTTCCACTCAGCTGTAGAACAGTGAAACAGCATTTGTTACAGCCTGATGAAGGACTGTTAACATCTGAAGAAGAAGAAATCTGAGAAAAGTAGCAATTAACCAACAGAATTACAGAGTGGTGGCAATAAACAGTCATGGATAGAAGAGAGACACTAATAAAATCTCAGCTCACACAGTGACCAGAAAAGGAAGCCCATTTCCCTTACCTGCTCCAAAACATAGACAAACGCTTCCATAAGCTGACAGAGGAAACAGATTCTTACAACTGAAACCTAGCTTCGATTTATCCAATTGCACAATTTGATAGTATTGGCAGTCACCCAAGCTTAAAACAGGATAAAGGATAAACGTCTAAACCACCAAATCCAGTGCAGTACATTGAATCCCAAGAGTTCCACATTCAGCCTCATTTATCACCCAAAAAATTGCGCTGTGGAGCTTTTAAGAAATGATAATATTGGATACAATATTGATGTGATATTATCTAGGCAGTTGTAACATTTCTAACAGAGCTAAAAGCTGACAAGAACAAGCGGCTAATGTCAAATTTGTGGAAGGACTTAGCTGATCCACCGCAAGATCATAACACTTTGAGCCAGATGCCCTTATTCTGCTCCTTCAAGTTTGCTCTGCTATTCAATCACGTTTGATATGTTTCTTAAACCCATTCTCCCATAACCCTTGATCCAATTACCAAATCAGGAACCCATTGGCCTTAGATACATTGAATGACTTAGTCTTCACATCCTTAGGCAACAATGAGTTCCACAGATTAACCACTCTCTGGCTGAAGAAATTCTTCCTCAACCTAGTTCAAAGGGTGCAGAACATACAGAAGCTTAAACACACTTACCAATGGATTCAAGAACAGCTTCTTCCCTACTGAATAGATTTCTAATTTCAAATCCAATGTTAATCTTGCTTTTGTGCACCTCCTATGCAGCCCTAACCTATCTAAACACCCCATGATCTGTATGTCATTGCATGTTCTGATTTACCTATACTGCTCGCACAACAACAAAACTTCTCTGCACTTAAGCACATTCGATAACAATAAATTAAATCAAAATCAAATTGTTCTTTCATAGAGGCTGTGCCTTCAGGTACTAATTTCTTCTACTAGTGCAAACATCTCCTCGTTCACTCTACCCAGGACTCCGTATCATGTAAATTTCAGTTAGATCACTCCTTACCCTCAAACCTCAGTCAAGTACATCCTCAACCTCTCCTCATATGACTATGAATTATCCCCGCGATAATTCTTGTAAACCTCCTCTTGACCCCTCCAACATCAGCACATCCTTCCTTAGACACAGGGCCCAAAACAGTTCAAGATTTCAAATGCGGTCTGACCAGAGCATTATAAAGCCTTGACAATACATCTCTACTCTTACAAGGTTCACATTCCTTTCAAGAGTACTAGAATGTATTTGCCTTCCGAACTGTCAACTGAACGGGTTTTTAAAAAAAGTTCATTTGTGGGATGTGGGCATCGGTGGTTGGCTAACATTTATTATCCGTTCCCAGTTGCCCTTCAGAAGATAGTAGAGGGCTGCCTTCCTGAACTACTGCAGTCCACCTGCTGTAGGTTGATCCACAATGCCATTGGGGAAAGAATTCCAGGATTTTGACTCAACAACATGGAAATATATCACTGTTGTTATTTCAAAGTCAGGATGGTGAGTGGCAAAGGGGAACTTGCAAGTGATGGTGTTCCCATTTATCTGCTGCTCTTCTCCTTCTGGATGGAAGTGGTCGTGGGTTTGGAATGCGCAGTCTGAGGATCTTTGGTGAATTTCTGCAGTGTGTCTTGTAGATAGTATACACAGCTGTTACGGAGTATGTGTGTTGTGGGAGTAGATGCCTATGGGTACAGTTCCAATCAAGCTGACAACTTTGTCCTGGATGTCAAGCTTCTTGAATGTTGCCGGAGCTGCACTCATCCAGGCAAATAGGGAGCATTCCATCACACTGCTGACTTGTGCCTTTGGGGAGTCACTTGCTGCAGTATTTCTAGCCTCAGATTTGCTCTTGTAGCCAGCTTTTTCATGGTGAGTCCAGTTGCGTTCCTGGTCAATGATAACCTCCAGAATATTGACAGTGGAAGTTTCAGAGATAGTAACACCACTGAATGTCAAGGGCGACGGTCAGATTGCCTCTTATTGGTGATGGTCACAGCCTGGCATTCGTGTGGTAAGACTGTTACTTGCCGCTTGCCAGCCCCCAAGGCTGGATTATCCAAATCTTGTTGCAATTGAACATGGACCTCTTCAGTCTCTGAAGAGAAACCAGTGTGCCCATTCTAACCTTATGATAGAGGGAAAGTCATTGATGAAGCAGCTGAAGATGGTCGGGCCTAGGACAGTCCCTGGGGACACCTGCAGAGATGTCCTGGAGCTGAGGTGACTGACTGACATCCAACAACCAAAACCATCCTTCTTATGTGCCAGGTATGACTCCAACCACCAAAGAGCTTACTCCCGATATCCATTGACTCCAATTTTGCAAGGGTTCCTTGATGCCAAATTGTCTAATGGAACCTTGCTGCCACTTTCACCTCACCTGCATGTTAACTTAGGAAAATCCTGAACTAGGAGTCCCAAGTTCCTTTGTGCTTCAGATTTCCAAAGCCTTACCCAGTTCAGAAAATAATCTATGCCTCTTCTTCCTACAGAAGTGCAAAACCTCACACTTTCCCCACACTGGATTCCATCTGCCACTTCTTTGTCCATTCTCCTAACCTGTCTGCCTAAATCTTTCTGCAGCCTAGTCACCTCCTCAACATGACCTGTCTTGCCACCTATATATGTGTCACCTGCAAACGGAGCGACAATGTTCTTAGGTCTTTCATCCAGATCAATGTATCCATGAATAGTTGTGAACAGTACTAACCTCTGCAGCTGCCATCCAGAAGAGGCCCGGTCTATCCCTACTCTCTGCCTCCTACCATTCAGACAATCCCCTATCAATGCCAGCACCTTCCCCCCTAACACCATGGGCTATTATCTTATTTAGCAGCCTTCTGTGCAGCACTTTGTCAAAGACCTTCTGGAAATTCACATAGATGACATCCACTGGCTTTCCTTTGTCTAACTTGTTTGTTACCTCCGCAAGGAATTCTAACAGATTTGTCAGGCATGACCTCCCCCTTGATGAAGCTGTGCTGACTCAGCTCTTTTAATGGACTGTAAATTCTTGCCAGCGACAGAGGTCAGGCTAACTGGCCTATAGTTTCCTGTATTTGCCTCCTACCCTTCTTAAACAGGGGTGTTACATTAGACATTTTCCAATCGTCTGGGACACACTCCAACTCCAGTAATTCTTGAAAGGTCACCATCAATAACTTCACAATCTCTTCAGCTATCTCCCTCAAACTCTGTAGACCACCTTCAGACTTTTCACCTTCTCAAGCACCTTCTCTAGCACCTTCTCTCAAACCCTCCACCCCCCCCCCCCCCCCTTGTCAGCCATGGTTGCCTCATCCTCCCCTTAGTATACTGTTTCTTCCTTGGAATGATTTTCTGGGGGTATTTTGGGAGGCGGAGCAGAAAGTCCTGTTATTGCAGCACCACCGTCTTTCCTGCTCGGCTCCCCTCTTGAGCCTTTGTGGTTACTTTTACCTCAATTGTAATCCAGTTACATCAGATTCCAGCTTCTCCCTCTCAAACAGCAGGATGAATTCTATCATATTTGGTCACTGCCCCCTAATGTTTCTCCAACTTCAGCTCCTTAATCAAGGTCAAATTCTGACATGTTTTCTCTATCTCGTGATTTGTTTTCTTCCCCAAATCCTGACTACTGCGAAGAGGCCTGTACACAACTCCCATCATGGTCCCTTTTCCTTTGCAGTTCCTCAACTCTACCCACACAGATTCTATGCCTTTGGACTCTATCACTTCTTGCTATCGAAGTAATTTCACTTCTTGCCAATGAGGCAACCTCTTGGCCTTGACCCATCTAGCTGTCCTTTCAATAGGACATGGAACCTGGGAAATTTAGTTTCCAGCCCTGATTCCCTTACAGCTTTCTATGTTTCCATGATACCCACAACATCATACCTACCAATTTCAATCAGCGCTACAAACTCATTTACTTGTTTCGTTTATCACGTGCATTGAAATACAACAACCTCAGAGCGGTGTCGACTGTTCCCTTTCTCACAGCTGTCCCCATATCCACAAATGCAGGGTATACATGATATAAAAAAACAAGTTTCCAAAGAGTCATAGAGTTTTAGAGAAGTACAGCACGGAAACAGACCCTTCGGTCCAACTCGGCTATGCTGATCAGATATCCTCACAGAACATAGCCCCATTTGCCAACATTTGGACCATATCCCACTAAATGCTTCCTATTCATATATTCATTCAGATGTTTTTTAAATGCTGCAGGTGTACTAGCTCCACCACTTCCTCTAGCAACTTATTCTATACGTGCACCACCCTTTGCAGGAAAATGTTGCCCCTTAGGTCTCTTTTATATCTTTCCCCTCTCACCCTAAACCTATGCCCTCTAGTTCTGGACTCCCCGACCCCATGGAATAGACTTTTTCTATTTATCCTTTCCATGCCCCTCATGATTTTATAAACCTCTATAAGGTCACTCCTCAGCCTCCGACCCTCCAGGGAAAACAGCCCCAGCCTATTCAACTTCTCCCCATAGTTCAATTCCTCCAACCTGGCAACATCCTTGTAAATCATTTCTGAACCCTTTCAAGTTTCACAACATCTTTCCGATAGGAAGGAGACCAGAATTGCATGCAATATTCCAACAGTGGCCTAACCAGTGTCCTGCACAGCCGCAACATGACCTTCCCAACTCCTGTACTCAATACGCTGACCAATAAAGAGAAGTTTACCTAACGTCTTCTTCACTATCCTGTCTACCTGTGACTCCACTTTCTAAGAACTTATGAACCTGCACTCCAATGTCTCTTTGTTCAGCAACACTCCCTAAGTACTGCTAAGATTTGCTTTCCAAAAATGCACCACCTAATTTATCTAAATTATACTCCATCTGCCACTTCTCAGCCCATTGGCTCATCTGATCAAGATCCTGTTGGATTCTGAGGTAACCTTCTTCGCTGTCCACTACAACTCCAATTTTGGGGTCATCTGCAAACTTACTAACTATACCTCTTATGCTCACATCTAAATCATTTTATAAAACTAGAAAAAAGTAATGGACCCAGTGATGTCCACTAATCCTTGTGGCACTCCACTGGTCACAGGCCTCCAGTCTTAAAAGCAACCTTCCATCAACACTTTCTGCCTTCTACCTTTGAGCCAGTTCTGTGTCCAATTGGCTAGTTCTCCCCACATTCCATGAGATCTAACCTTGCTCACCAGTCTCCCATGGGGAACCTTGTCAAACACCTTACTGAAGTCCATATAGATCATGTGCACCACTCTGCCCTCATCAATTCTCTTTATTACTTCTTCAAAAAGCTCAATCAAGTTTGTGAAACATGATTTCCCATGTACAAAGCCACGCTGACTATCCATAATCAGTCCTTGCCATGTACATGTAAATCTGGTCCCTCAGGATTTCCTCCAACCAGGGCTGAAGGGTCTGTTTCCGTGCTATACATCTCTATAACTCTACAACTTGCCCACCACCACTCACTAATCTATAGTTCTCTGGCTTTTTCTTACCACCCTTCTTAAACAGTGGCACCATGTTAGCCAACCTCCAGTCTCCAGCATCTCACCTGTGACTATCGATGGTACAAATATCTCAGCAAGGGGCCCAACAATCATTTCCCTAGCCGCCCATGAAGTCCCAGGTCAGGTCCTGGGGATTTATCAACTTTTATGCACTTCAAGACATCCAGCACATCCTACTCTGTAATGTGAACATTTTTCAAAATGTCACCATCAATTCCCCTACATTCTCTATCTCCCATGTCCTTCTCCATAGTAAACACTGATGGAAAATACTCATTCAATATCTCCCCCATCTCCTGCGGCTCCACACACAGGCTGCCTTGCTGATCTTTGAGGGGCCCTATTCTCTCCCCAGTTACCTTTTTGTCCTTAAATGTATTTATAAAAACCCTTTGGATTCTCCTTAATTGTACTTGCCAAAGCTATGTCATGTCCCTTTTTTGTCCTCCTGATTTCTCTCTCAAGTATACTCCTACTGCCTTTATGCTCTTCTACGAATTCTCTCTATCTACCCTGTCTATACCTGACATATGCTTCCTTCTTTTTCTTAACCAAAACCTCAATTTCTTTAGTCATCCAGCATTCCCTACACCTACCAGCCTTACTTTTCACCGTTAAACAGGAATATTCTGTTTCTGCACTCTCATCTCATTTTTGAAGTCTTCCCATATTCCAGCCACCCCTTTACCTGCGAACATCTGTCCCCATCAGCTTTTGAAAGTTCTTGCCTAATACCGTCAAAATTGACCTTCTTCCAATTTAGAACTTCAACTTTTAGATCTGGTCTATCCTTTTCCATCATTATTTTAAAACTAATAGAATTGTGGTCACTGGCCCCAAAGTGCTCCCCTACTGACACCTCAGTCACCTGCCCTGTCTTATTTCCCAAGTATAGGTTTTTTTTAAACATCTTCTCTAGTAGGTACATCCACATACTGCATTAGAACATTTTCTTGTACAAGCTTAACAAATTCCTGTCCATTTAAACCCTTAACACTATGGCAGTCCCAGTCTATGTTTGGAAAGTTAAAATCCCCTACCATAACCACCTGACTAATCTTACAGATAGCGGAGATCTCCTTACAAGTTTGTTTCTCAATTTCACACTGACTATTAGGGAGTCTATAATACAATTCCAATCAGGCGATCACCCCTTTTTTATTTCTCAGTTCTGCCCATATAACTTCCCTGGATGTATTCCCAGGAATATCCTCCTCAAATACAGCTATAATGCTATCCTTATTAAAAACACCACTCCCCCTCCTCTCTCGTCCCCCTTTCTATAGCATGTGTATCCTGGAACATTAAGCTGTCAGTCTTGTCCATCCCTGAGCCACATTTCTGTAATTGCTGATATCCCAGTCCCACATTCCTAACCGTGCCCTGTGTTCACCGGCTTTCTGTCAGGCCTCTTGCATTGAAGTAAATGCAGTTAAATTTATCAGTCCTACCTTCTTCTCTGCTTTGTTCCTGCCTGACATGACTGTTTGACTCTTCCCCTTTCCCAACTGTACCAGTCTCAGATTGATCTCTTTCCTCACAATTTCAGTGGGTCCCATCCCCAAACTTTCAAGTTTAAATCCTCCCAAGCAGCTCCAGCAAAACTCCCTGCCAGTATATTAGACCCTTTCCAATTCAGGTACAATCCATCTTCTTGTACAGTTCACTTCTACCCCAGAAGAGATTCCAATGATCCAAAAGTGTGAACCCTTCTTCCATGCACCCGCTTTTCAGCCATACATTCATCTGCTCTAACCTCCTATTCCTACTCTCGTTAGGTCATAGCACTGGGAGCAATGCAGATATTACTACTCTAGAGGACCTCCTTTTTAAATTCCTACCTAACTTTCTATATTCTCCCTTCAGAATCTCATCCTTTTGCCTTCCTATGTTATTGGTTCCAATGTGTACAATGATCTGCTGGTCCCTTTCCCCTTTGAGAACATTCTGTACCCTCTCAGACATCCTTGATCCTGGCACCAGGGAGGCAACACACCATTCAGATTTTTTGCTGCTTGCCACAGAAACATCTGTCTGTGCCTCTGACTATCACAATCGATCGCTTGGAACCTGCCTGGATACCAGAAACTTGGCTGTTCATGCTATACTCCCCTGAGAGTCCATCACCTCCTACATTTTCCAAGACAGCATACTTGGTTTGAAATGTGGATAGCCACAGAAGACTCCTGCACTACCTGCCTACCTCTCTTACCTTTCCTGCAGTTAAGGTTTTTTAAAAAAAGCAGCACAAAGTTGCAACATAGAATTATCCAAGAAAATCTACAGTGTCAAGAAAGTTTGTGGTCAAGTGTTTTGTCCATTGGAGTACAAGATTGAAGGAAGAGCAGAGAGCGATCTCAGAATGATTGACAGTTTTCAGTTGTCCAAAATGTAACATCAACAAGGCACCAAAGTCAGGATAAATGCAAAAATGAATGTGGCAAAAAAAAAGCAGAAGTCAAGCAGAACGTAAGATTCTGTTTTATATCTTTGTTGCACAGCCCATGACCAATGAATGATCCCAAAAGCAAAGACTAGCTGCTCGAACAAGAAGGTGATTAATGTCCTGGAACATAAACAACTCAACAGAAACAGAAATTGCTGGAGAAACTCAACAGCTGTGAGGAGAAAACAGAGTTAAGTTTTTCCTAGCCGCTTTTAAAACAAATTCTAGCTGCTAACAGTTCAGAAGAAGAGTCACCAGACTCGAAAGGGTAGTTTTGCTTTCTTCCTACTAATGCTGCCCGAGTTTCTTGAGCAAATTCTGCTTTTGTTTCAGATCTCCAGCATCCATAGTTCTTCAATTTAGAATAACGCAACATTTTGGCAAAGACTAGATGGGCTGAAAACCCTGGCATTGTGTAACCATGCTATGAATTCAGGGTCATTATTGAACTTATGGCAGTATCATTCATGGTTAGTCTTCATTTGGTGGTATTCAGTGTATTATTGAAGGATCCCGATTAGTCCGAGAGCCCCTTCGCCCTCTCTGGTGGATCCCATAAAACTAACATGACAGCTCTCCTAAACGGGCAACTCATACATTATAGAGTACCGAAAGTGCGATAGACAATAAGCTACGAACAAGACACTCCTGACAGACCGAAAACAGAGCCAGGTTTAACCCATCATTGCTAAGCCGGGATTTCATCCGCCCATTTCAAAAACATACTGGGGTAGAACCGCTTGGACCTCAGATCCTGCTTCAATGTAGACAGAGTGCCTCCGTCTCTCTCTCTCACACCCACCCCACTCCCCAAACAACCACATCCATAAACCGAGAGCAGACACATCGTCCCCTCCCTTCGCCCGGCACCAATGGCCGAAGGAAAGTAACGCTAATTACCTACTTTGCCCCTGAAACGCCACTGCACCCCAGCCCGGATAGACAGAGTGCCTCCGTCTCTCTCTCTCTCACCCACCCCACTCCCCAAACAACCACATCCATAAACCGAGAGCAGACACATCGTCCCCTCCCTGCGCCCGGCACCAATGGCCGAAGGAAAGTAACGCTAATTACCTACCTTGCCCCTGAAACGCCACTGCACCCCAGCCCGGAACGTCTCTCTGTGTAGGGTCGAACGGGACATCTCAGGTCCCGCTCTGTTTACCCGGGACCAAAGCCCATCTCCGCGGCTCACCAAACCAACCTGACCCGTTCCTTTTGCTTGGCTCCCGGGCTCACCCCGCTCCGTTTATCCGGCTCCCGGGCTCACCCCGCTCCGTTTATCCGGCTCCCGGGCTCACCCCGCTCCGTTTATCTGGCTCTCTGACCCGTTTGATTTTTGAATGTTTAACCCCAACATTCGAATCTCCCTCCTTGACTAACGTAACTTCCGGCCCACTCGCCAAAACGAAGCAGAGGCGCATGCTCTGTGCACGTGGTGACGGTTGGGTTCAGATTCAAACAGATGGTCGTTTCCCAGGTGATGGTGGCTACGAATCCAGAGACTCTCTCCTCTTTGTGCCATTGTCAAACTGGTATCACACATTCAAAATGATTATACTGGAGGACGCCATTTAACTCATTAAATCTGTGTCGGCTCAATGGGGACTCATCTCATCCCCTTCCACCGTATTCTCCCCATAATTGCACATCGTTTTTCATTGTTCAAATAATCATTTTGTTTCGAATGACTCAGTTGAATCTGTCACCAGGATACTCTGAGGCAGTGCACTCCAGATCCTGACAACATATTGCAAAAAGTTCTCATTGATTTTGTTTGGATTTATTTATTATTGTCACATGTGCTACGTACATTGAAAAGTTTTGTTTTTCGTGCAATACAGGCAGATTATGCCATACAAAGATCTAAGGCTGACGGAACAGAACAAGGAGTACAAAGTTACGGCTGTAAAGAATGTGTGCAAAAAGCAAGGTCAACATTACATTTGAAATTTTGAGAGGTCAATTCAGAAGTCTAATAACATCGTAGAAGAGGCTGCTCTTGAACCTGCTGGTACGTGTGTTTGAGCTTTTGGAT
This sequence comes from Chiloscyllium plagiosum, assembly GCF_004010195.1. Taxonomy (NCBI): domain Eukaryota; kingdom Metazoa; phylum Chordata; class Chondrichthyes; order Orectolobiformes; family Hemiscylliidae; genus Chiloscyllium; species Chiloscyllium plagiosum. Next base: position 139,919,212 of record NC_057711.1, on the reverse strand, counting down.
GGAAGAGAATATATATGGGATGGGAGGAGCCTTTGATGATATTGGCTGTCATTCCGAGCCAGCGAGAAGTATAAATGGAGTAAATAGATGGAAGGTTGGCTTGTATCAAGGAGTGGGCTGTGCTCACAGCTCTGTAGTTTCTTATGGTTCTGGGCAGAGCAGTTGCCATACCAAGCCATGATGCATCCAGTTAGAATGCTTTCTGTGGTGCATTTATAAAAGTTGCTGAGAGTCCTTGTTGTCAATGCTTCTTTTTGCAATCACCCTGAATAGTGTATCTGCTGGTTCTTGACCTTTCTGTTGAAGGGAACACATTATTGTTAACTGTTTTGTCCAAACTCTTAATGATTTTGAATGTCTCTTTTCCTTCTGTTTTCTCTCAGAGAATATCCAGTTTCCAAATTTAACTACTTCGCTGCAGTTTATAGCAGACCATGTGTAGAAAGGTAAATCCTTCTGTTTCATGCACTTATTATGAGCCACATTGATGGTAATACTGGAAATACTTAATTAAATAATACTAATACTACTGACTTCAAACAACAAAAGTTTTATTTTTGCAATTTGGTTACTGTGATAGTCAGTTACTGAACATATTTAGACAAAAATACTAATCAGCTTTTAATAAAAGATCACAAAATAAAAGAAAAAATGATTTTTTAGAAAACAATTTTGAAATATTTTATCATAAACATCAAAATAAGGGTGAAGCTGAGCTGTAGGTTTGATATCCAGGCGTTTCATTACCTGGCTAGGTAACATCATCAGTGGCGACCTCCAAGTGAAGCGAAGCTGTTGTCTCCTGCTTTCTATTTATATGTTTGTCCTGGATGGGATGGGGTTCCTGGGGTTTGTGGTGATATCATTTCAACCTGAGCTACAAACCTTCACAAACCTTGCAGCAAAATAAGGATTCAGCCCTTTTCTCCAACAATATCCTTTATGGACACGCAACCTCAGTTAAGTAAAACACCTAACTGCACTCTAATTTTTTTCTCAACAAACAAGGTCACAAGCCTTTCCTTTCAGTGAATTTTTGTGTGTTCACTAGGGTGTGACACTCTTGTCTCTTCTCGAGACGTGGACACAGGAATATTGAATAACTTTTCACACGTTTGGCTTCCGCCATTTACGTGGACTGCTTGGCAGTTTCTAAACAGCACATCTGCTAGTATGGATCTTCTGAACCGAATCTGTTTCTGATCTCTGGTCTTTTCATCTGTCTGTCTCTCTCGGTTGTAAAAGCTCAACTTAGTAAACAGTTGATCTTATGGTCTTCTACAATTATCTCATCAGATAGCTTTTCTAAACATTTAGCTTAGTTGCATCATATCTTGGAAATATTCTTTCGACTCAATGCTAAAAAGTGTTCATGACACTTAAAGAACTCAAAAAACAAAAATCCATTGAATTCGAGTTTAGAAGACATGTTCCATTTAATAACAATGCACTATGAACCTTCATCTCACACTTACACTTATCCCTTCCATTCCCTCCCAGAACCATGATAGGATTTACCTTGTCCTCACTTTTTACCCATCAGCCTCCATGTTCAATGGGTCAGCCTTTGCCTTTTCAGTCAACTCCAGCATGGTGCAACTACCAGATTTTCTCCTGCCCTCCAGTTACAGCATTCTGTAAGGATTATTCCATCATGTACATCAATCAACTTTTCAATCATCCCAATACCCCCTACCTTGTCAAGTTGGCGATTGAGTAGGGCTCCTCACTGTAGGTCATCCACTCAAACCGCTTTTCTTTGTTCTTGCACTTTTTTTTTCTTTTTTTCGATCGTTAATCTTTAGAGCTCAGTCATGGAGGCAACAGCAGTGGCTGGGGGACATTGACGATAGGTCACGAGGTGATTGATCAGTCAGTGACATTGCAGTTTTATCGATATTCGAAGTGGTACCAGAGCTGGACTCTGCAGCAAGGTGGTTAACGCAGCAATAGAATGTAGCAGCGGCTGGGGCTGGTGGCGAAGGATGGCAGCAGTGCCGGTCAACATTGAGGCTGTGGCAAGAGATGGCAGCAACGATCGTGGCAGAAGCCTTACAAGCAGCGGTGAAGCCTGGCATGCTTGATCAAGGTCAGCGGCAGTGAAGGCAAGCACAGGCGTGTCTTAGTCGAGAGTGTGATGCTGGAAAAGCACAGCAGGTCAGGCAACATTCGAGGAGCAGAAGAATTGACATTTCAGGCATAAGCTGTTCATCAGGATGAAGGGCGTATGCCCAAAACATCGGTTCTTCTGCTCCTCAGATGCTGCCTGATCTGCTGTGCATTTCCAGCACCACACTCTTGACTCTGACTTCCAGCATCTGCAGTCCTCACTTTCTCCACAGGCATGTCTTAGCCCAGCACAGAGGAGAGCAAACCCTTTTGGGGAAAGCCAGCTGGGAACATCTGCAGGCCCATGGCTTAGGAAAGGACTGTAATGTTTAACATTTTTAAACTTCATTTCTTTATTTTTTTACCTTGATACTAAGAAGACTGTAGTGCTGAACATTTTAATTTATTTATTTACTTTTCTATTTCAGCAACTAATTTTTTGTACCTAAATACTTGGTCCCTAAGTTGGCACTATGTGTGATGACATTGTACACTTTTCACTGTACTCTTGTACCCCAGTAATTGAGTACGTGTGACAATAAAATCTAAATCTTCTCTACAGTACTTTCTTTTGGAAGTGTAGAACTTGCAATACCTGGCCTTTCATCTCCTCCCTTCTCATTGTCCAAGGCCCCAAGTTGCTCCTTGCATTTGAAGCAGATTTTTGCTTGTAAATTTTGTATCTGCAAATTGCAAATTTGCCTACCTGTGCCAAAAAATAATTAACAACAAAAATCAACATCTGCAATTTTTAACTTATTTTTAAATGAGCTTCTTACTCGTGAATTTCATCATTCACGGGTTCTCAGGAACAGAACCCTCCCGGATACGGAGGAATGACTGTACTTATTTCAATTTAATTTGCTGCTCATGATTTGGTGTCTTCTGCATTAGGGAGACCGGCGACAGACTGAGTGAATGCTTTGTGGAACACCTTCATTCAGTCTGAATGTGTGACCCCGAGCTTTATCATTTTAATTCTCCAGCTTGCTCCCATGCTGACCTTAATATCCATATGCTGTGAATGAAAAAATTAAGGAAAAGGTTTATAAATTTCAGTACTAGGCTCAATTAGTTTATAACAGGCCAGACCCTTGGGCGGAACTATATTAATATTATATTGCATCTGAAAATGTTTTGCAAAAAATATTATTGAAACTGTCATGTGAGTATGGTTATAATTCCACGTGAAACAGAGCAATCCAATGTCACATCCTGTCTGAGAAGCCAATGATCAACAAAAGGCAACAGATGGACAACTTGAACCTCAAAGCTGCTGTTTACCAAGCACAGAGATAAGAAGTTTATGCTTTTATATGTACCAGCCTGTAACATTCAAGCATCCCTCTTGAGCTAAAATCAGTTGGGCTGTAACTTTTTAATGTCTTTATTGTTGTAAGATGTATCCTCATAATTACGTTGTGTGAGCTGTTTGGCAGATTTGCTGCTACCATCCTCTTTCTTGGTTGGAATCTACAGGGCCTACTTGGCCTAGTGCAGTATAGAATACCCAAGCTGGGTATTATTGGCTGTCTGATTGCTTGTGTGTTTGCACATACCTTACTAGTTTTTGCAATCTGAACTCTCTTCATTGTTAATAATAGTGGAAAACATTTCGACCAATTCAGTACAGTTGCAGGTTTCCAACTTGCTGACGCTGTAAAATGAATTTCTGCCAACATTATTAATCTTGATAAATTCTGACATTTGTTTGGATTCTGACCCGAGTCTAGAGAGCCCTAAAATCATCTGCCTGTTCTTTGACCAGTTGTTGCATGACTGGATGTTCAGTAACCAATTGATTACTATCTTTAAGTTGATGCCTTCAACCATTGAAGAAGATTCAAGTCAAAATATATGCTCCTTCTCATCTCAGGCTTAAATCAGCACCCCTTTTTTCTGAGCCTGGTCCTAAAACCTTCCATCAGAGGAAACATGCTCTCAGCTGTTACCCTGTCAAATGCCTTATGAATCCGATATATTTCAATAAGATCATCTCCCATTCTTTTATATTTCAATGAATAAAGTCCCACCTTGTTCAACCTTTGCTCATAAAATAAGGGCTGCATACCAGAGACCATCGTAGTGAACCTTCTCTGGACTGCCTTCAATGAAATAATAACTTTTATTCAATAAGAGACCAAAACTGCTCACAGAAATTCAGAACTGGTCTCACCGGCACCATGTACAGTTGCAGTTAAGACTTCCCTATTCTTATTCTTCAACTCCCTTGAAATAAGGGCCAACATTCCCTTAGCCTTCCTGATTACCTGCTTCAGCTGTGGGTTGGCTTTCTATGTTTCATGCACAAATACCCCCAAGTTCCTTTGTGTTGCATCTATCTGCAATTCTTTTAAATTTAGATAATATTCTGTTCTTTTGTTCCCCCTTCCAAAGATGAACAACTTCACATTTTCCCACATTATACTCTATTCCCATTTAATTAATCTACTGATATCTCTCACTAAACTGCTTGTACCCCTCTTTCCACCTATTTTCGTGTCATGTGCAAATTTGGCTACAATACATTCACTTCCTTCCTCCAAGTCATTAATATCTATTGTGAACAATTGCAATCCCGACAATGATCACTGTGGAACCGCAATGGTTACGGTTTGCCAACCCGAAAAACAAATCCTTATCCCTATTTTCTGTTTGCGGCCCATGAGCCAATTCTCTATCCATGCCATATTCTACATTCAACACTATGAGCTCTTATGATTTAACCCTATAGAACTCCTCCTGGAAGTCCAAGTGCAACACATCTACTGGCTCCCTTCTGTTCATTCTGGTTGAGACTTCCTCAAAAAACTCTAATAAATTAGTCAGACACTTTCATGAGCCATTGTTGACTCTGCTTAATTAGATTATGATTTTCCAAATGGTCTGCTACTACTTTCTTAATTACTGATACCAATAATTTTCCAACATGAGATGTTAGGCTAATTGGCATACAGTTACCTGCTTTGTACTCTCCTCCCAGTTGAATAGAGGTGTCACATTGGCCGTTTTCCAATACCCTGGTACTCCTCCAGAATCCAAGGAGTTTTGGAAAATTACAATTAATGCATCCACTATCTCTGTGGCTATCTCTTTTAAGGTCATAGGATGCAAGGTTTAGGGCACTTACCTGCTTTTAGCTGTATTGCTTTGTCTCATACTACTTCTCTAGTGATGGTAATGATACCTATTTCTTCCCCCCCGTTCTTTAATATTAATGGTATGTTTGAGGTATTTTCTGTCATAAAGACTGAGGAAAAATATCTGCTTAACTTCTCTACTATTTCCTTATTCTTCATAATCATGTCCCCACATTCATTTTCTAAAGGGCTTTTTTTCATTTTGACCTCTCTCTACCTTTTTTATATTGAAAAAAGCTCTTGTTATCAGTTTAAATATTCCTCCCTAGTTTGCCCTCAAAGATTATTTTCTGTCTGTTAGCATTTTAGTCCTATTTTTGCTGGATTTTGAATTTATCCCAGTCTTCAGGGCTATCACTCACTTTGGCCTCATTGTATGCTTTTTCTTTCAACTTAATACTGTCCTTAACTTCCTTAGTTAGCTATGGTTGGTTTAAACCTCTCTTAGAATTTCTCCTCCTTACTGGGATGTATTTTTGCTGAGAGTCATGAATTGCCTTCTTTACTACCACTGCTCAAAGGAAGATTTAATTTATAAGATGGGGCAAACAGAATTTGGCATCTCAGATAAAACATTTTTAAGATATATAATTGTTTCCAAACAAGATAGTAAATCAGAAGCTGCGGGCGGCACGGTGGCACAGTGATTAGCACTGCTGCCTCACAGCGCCAGAGACCCGGGTTCAATTCCTGCCTCAGGCGACTGACTGTGTGGAGTTTGCACGTTCTCCCCGTGTCTGCGTGGGTTTCCTCCGGGTGCTCCGGTTTCCTCCCACACTCCAAAAGATGTGCAGGTCAGGTGAATTGGCTGTGCTACCGTAGTGTTAGGTAAGGGGTAAATGTAGGGGTATGGGTGGGTTGCGCTTCGGCGGGTCGGTGTGGACTTGTTGGGCCGGAGGGCCTGTTTCACACTGTAAGTAATCTAATCTAATCTAAAGCTGAGTAAATAAATAGTTTTGTACACATTTGGAAGTATAGATGATGCATAGCTTACCAATGGCTAAATCAAGCAACAGATGCTTTGGATGAAGTTTTTCAAGCCTTTGGCAGTCATTTTAATCTCGAAACAAAATAACATTCTTGGAAAAGCAAGTTTTAATGCAAAACTCTAGCATGATCTCTCTAGACTAGTGGAGAAATGTAGCACACTTTTGTTAGACAGCTGGTGTGATGATGCTGCACCTTTAACAAGGTTATGTTGTCTTTAGTTTCTTTTTCAGAAGGGTATTAAATGCAGAGTTGCCGAGAAGTCTGGCTTGGATGGGTTTTAGGGCCAATAGCTAACAAATACTGGCTCAAGCAAAAGACTTTCAAGTTTTAAAAAAAACACTTGTACAATGAAGGCAGAGTGGCCAGTTTTTCAATCTCAGTTTTTCTCTGGTTTGGTTTGGGTTCAGAGGTGCTAGTCAGTCGGTTTTGAAACTGCTGGTCCAAGAAGTAGCGACATTGAAGAAGGTGTTCCATGCTGAATCTCTCTGCCATCTCCCTCTCTTTCTCCTGTAAGACCCTGTGTTTGATTTTACCTTTCTTTGCCAAGGGATGTTATAGTCATAGAGTCATAGAGATGTACAGTACTGAAACAGACCCTTTGGTCCAAACCGTCCATGCAGAGCAGATATCCCAACCCAATGTAGACCCACCTGCCAGCACCCAGCCCAAATCCCTCCAAACCTTCCTATTCATGTATCCAGCTGAAAATGTGTTGCTGGAAAAGCGCAGCAGGTCAGGCAGCATCCAGGGAACAGGAGAATCGACGTTTCGGGCATAAGCCCTTCTTCAGGAATGGGGAAAGTTTGTCCAGCAGGCTAAGATAAAAGGTAGGGAGGAGGGACTTGGGGGAGGGGCGTCGGAAATGTGATAGGTAAATGCCTTTTAAATGTTGCAATTGTACTAGCTCTCACCACTTCCTCTGGATTGTTGCAAGAATTTGGAACAGCATCATTACGTTGGGATAGTGTAAGTTATTCTATATTCTTTTATCTTTTGTTTGTGTTTGATTTGGTAATTTTGCAAATAAATTCAGTAATGCCGGCTGCATCACTCCTGGAATATCCACCATACACTTGCTTAAAGCAACTAGCAAAGATATGGTTTGGGCTACTATCTTGAAATGTGTTGAGGAGGTCTGGCCTAGTTCATAAAAGCTGGGTATAAATGCAGTTACAAAAATATGAGTCTGGGGAAAGTATCAATTCTATGCCTGATATTAGATAAATTCCAATTTTAAGACTTCATTTTTGGTAAATTTTTATTTTGATGAAAGATCTCCATTTACTGAAAAACAGTTCAAAGTATGTAGAGTGAATTTGGTGACCAGATTGTCTAATGCCACGTGATTATACAATACAAAACAGTAGGTAGCAGCTTGAGTGTTGAACAGACATTTCACAAGTGCTTTCTATGAGGTCAAAGAGATCCTGCAGGTTTCTTATAATGAGTTTTCAATGAAATATTTATATCAAGTGCTTAATTGGTAAAATAAATGTGAATAGGAGAAAGTGAGGACTGCAGATGCTGGAGATTAGAGCTGAAAATGTGTTGCTGGAAAAGCGCAGCAGGTCAGGCAGCATCCAAGGAGCAGGAGAATCGACGTTTCGGGCATAAGCCCTTCTTCAGGAAACCTGAAGAAGGGCTCATGCCCGAAACGTCGATTCTCCTGCATTCCTGAAGAAGGGCTCATGCCTGAAACGTCGATTCTCCTGCTCCTTGGATGCTGCCTGACCTGCTGTGCTTTTCCAGTAACACATTTTCAGAAAAAAATGTGAATGCTGACTACCTACTCACAACAATTTGTTTTAACAGGAATTCTGCAGGTTAAATCTCATTTGTTTTTAATTTCACAGTGAATATATTTTTCAGTAATACTGTTAATGTTTTTCTGACATAAAAGATTCTTTGGAATTGTTTGGCCATGTCAACACCAACAATAGAAGAAACAAAGGATATGTGACCTGGATTCCGTTTTAAGAATACCTACTGTTAGATTTGATTCCTTGATATGCAATACTATGCTCTTGTTACCAGGTTCAGATATGAACACTGTGGGAATCATAAGCAGTCATTGATAATCAGTTCATTAAATACAACATTTATAGAACTCAATTTTTGAATTGATTTTGATGAAAGATGCTGATTTTGGTCATTGAGATAAGCATGTATGCATTGGTTATTTGTCTTACCAATCCCATTATTCCTGAAGCTCTGATGTAAAATGCATGATGTATGTACATTTTAATATTACTTGTTTTACTGTTGGAATTTTGACCTAGTGGCATGTGAATTTGGTCTGCATCTATGAAAAGGTTTAATGGTTAACTCACAGGTACTTCTGAAGCCACAGTGATTTAGTTTAAAACACAATGTGTGAGAGAGAGAGTTCCTGGAAAGTAATAAGGTTTGTCTTCATTGGAAGAATTTTATGAGCAAACAGAGTAAACTGTTGTACATCAAGTTTCAGGTAGAAGGCTCCTTAATTTTTGTTTTGTGCTGGGGAACATCCATATCTTGGAGAAACCTTTTGGTTTCAGTTTTACAGAAGTCTTGGCTGAAGTTTGATGTGTAAGACACTTTCGTCTAAACAAAGGAGGTAGTTTTAAAGATGACTCAGTGTACGGAGTTTGAAGTTCTAGACCAGAACAGTTTGGTTAAAAACCTGAAGGGTTTGTTTTTTAAGCTGAGAAAGACTAAGCTTATTTGTATGAAGATTGAAGGAAAAGTTGAACAAATTATTGAGATGGGAATGGAAGCCACAGTTCAGTCAAATTCTCACTGTGATATAAAAGGGAATTTTCCATGGTGTGAATACTGTGAAGGAGTGCTTTTTGGATTAATGGGATTTTATTTATTGTTTGTTTTGAAATCTTTACATTTGTGCTTTGTGTAAATAGTTTGGTTTATTCCATTTTGATTTTCATTTCTTATGTGTAATAAAATTCTGTGTTAATGTCAAAACCAAATCTACAGCATTCTATGCTTGGGTTTCTGTGAAAGACAACCTTGTTAAACCAAAAATAAAATACAATATCATCTACCAAGCCAGATTTTAGTCTGGGATCTGACTTGACCCATAATAACACTGGCTGGGATAATAACGCAGCCATTTTACCCAATTCATTTGTGTTTAGTAGTATTGGGAGGCAGCAGCGGTGATGGCAATGGCTGGGGGCTCAGAGCGGGGACTTGGCCGTTTGGCCACGAGGTGATTGGTGTGCCCAAACAGAACTCTGGCAATCGGAACATCGTGGAAGTGGCTGGGAACCTGGAACGGGACCAGGGGTGACTCTGGCAGCCTGTGTCAATGTAGTTTGAAAGCCTAGATGCAGGCAGTGGTGATGCAGCAGCACAGAGGTACGGGGATCAAGAGATTGAGCCCAGTGCAGGAGAGAAATCTATTCCTCACGGGGAAAGCCGGCATGGAGGTGACTACAGACCTATGGCTAAAGAAGGATAGTAATTTGGAACTTCTAACTTTATTTCTTATTTATTACTTTCGACAAGAACTGTAATGTTGAACATTTAACTTAGTTTCTTTATTTTTCTATTCTTTACCTAAGATTTTGCACCAAATGAATTATAAGTTTTTCACAGTACTCCTGAATCCATGTACTTGAGTACATGTGACAATAATTCTAATGTCCCTACAATTGTAAAATGACAGACACGAAAATAGATTTGTGAAGCAGACCCACTAGGTGCCATTTCACCTATTTCCAGTGGTAAGAGTAAATTAAGTTGTGATGATCAAATTGCCAGTCAAATCGACAGATGAGTCTCAGATGTGATGTGCTGAGAAGCACAAGAGCTAATTTTGAATGCACATAATGATCAATATCTCATTGAAATACAGCCATGTTATCTTGTACACCAAGTATTTAACTAACACATCAAGCAACCTGCATTTAAATTAATTCAAATCAACCCCTAGCGATATTAACTATGTTGTGCCAGGTGTTGGAACTAATATTGCAACATTTGAGGATGAACATCTGTGTATCTTAATTGAGTTTTCTCTGCCTACCTTTATTCCAATATATGTACTACATCTTGGCATTAGAGATAAATTTGGGAAATTTATAATCAAGCAACGAGTGACATGGCCAGACCAACAGCTGGACGTTTTTAATGATGACTTCATTGCCATTTGTATTGCAAAGCTTGAAGTCATCAAGTTTAGTTTCATGTTCTGCCACTTCATTCCCGTGAGACTGAGAACATGCTTTGTAACAAGTGAGAAACGTGCACATACAGTCATAGAGATGTACAGCGCAGAAACAGACCCTTTGATCTGACTCGTCCATGCCAACCAGATATCCTAAATTAATCTAGTCCCATTTGCCAGCAGTGTAAACCCATTCTATTCATACGCTCATCCAGATGCATTTTAAATGTTGTAATTATGTAATGACACATTGTGAAAGAGACTGTGGGCTTAAATTTAACAGGTGCAGGGATGACAACTTACCTGTACTTGGTCCATTAAGGAAGGTAGCACAATCCTCTTGATAACTGTAGTTTGCAGGTAAGCTGAACCTACAGTATTGGCTGACCTAATAGCTTTTTAGGCAAACATCTAGCCAATTGCCAGTTCTTTAGGGGAAATTACATGCAATGAAAAGAAGCTGCTGCTGACTGTCAGTACTGCAGACTGGTCAAGCAGTAACATGATACTCACAGAATCATATTCTACAGATAATACCCCGGATATCACCAACACCATTTCTGAGTATGTTTTGTCCCATTGGCAGAAAAGATCCAGTCCTAGCAGAGGTGATGGCACAGTGGTATATTAGATTAGATTATTTACAGTGTGGAAACAGGCCCTTCGGCCCAATAAGTACACATCGCCCCGCCCCGCCGAAGCGCAACCCACCCATACCCCTACATTTACCCCTTACCTAACACTACGGATAATTTAGCATGGCCAATTCACCTGACCTGCACATCTTTGGACTGTGGGAGGAAACCGGAGCACCCGGGGGAAACCCACGCAGACACGGGGAGAATGTGCAAACTCCACACAGTCAGTCGCCTGAGGCGGGAATTGAACCAGGGTCTCTGGCGTTGTGAGGCAGCAGTGCTAACCACTGTGCCACCGTGCCGCCCCATATATAGTCAGGAGGGAGTTGCCCTTGGAGTTCTCAATGTTGACTCTGGATTCTACTAAGTCTAATGGTACCAGGTCAAACGTAGAAAAGTAAACCTGTTGTTGATTACCATATACTGCAACTCCTTCCCACCCCCACCCTCCCCAAGCCCGTGTCAGCTGATGAATCAGTACTCCTTCATTTTGAACATCACGATGTAAGCACTGAAGGTGGAAAAGACACAGAATGTACTCTTAGTGGAGTAGCTATGGCTTGGTAGCACCACTACTGACCAAGATGGCCTAGTCCTAAAGGACAGAGCTTCTAGACTCGGCCTGTAGCAGATGGTGGGGGAACCAACAGGAGAGGAAATCATACATGACCTCACCCTCACCGATCTGCCTGTTGCACATATGCTTGTCCGTGGCAGTATCAGTCGTAGTGACCAATACTTTCTGACTTTTATTCTCCATGCCCCTTACAATAATGGCTAACATTGTATTTAATCTGTTAATTAGTTGTTAGAAATGAATGCCATCTTGATTAATGTATAAGGACTCCCAGATCCCTCTTTACCACAAGATTCTACAGTCTCTCTCCATTTAAACAACATATTTTTCTGTTCTTCCAGCCAAACTGGACATATCGAAATTATACACGATCTGCCAAATTTCTGCTTGCTCATTTAACTTATTTATATTTCTTTGCAGATTCTGTGTCCTCACAACTTTTCATCATCAGAAATTTTGGCTACACTGTACTCTCTCTTCATCTAATCATGAATATAGAAATTATCAGATGAGGTACAAACACTGATCCCTACAACACTGCACTAATTATAATTTGTAAACCTGAAAATTATCCATTTATCCCATTACTCGTATTTTTAATTAGCAAATAAGCTATCCATATTATCTCTGACACTAAACTTTGTATGGCACATTATTAAATGCATTTTAGAAATCCAGTACACACATCTGTTGGTTCTTCTTTGTCCATCTGCTTGTTTCATTCTCAGAAACCGCTAATAAATTTGGCAAACATTATTTCCTTTTCATAAAACCATTATGATTATATATGATTGTGTTATAAGTTTCTAATGTCCTGCAAATAGTTCATCAGTTATGGAATCTAGCATTTTCCCAACGACAGTCACTGTAAGGTTTCTATCTCTGTAACCACTTATTTTGAGAGTGCAAACCCTCAGGTTCAAAGAACTTGTCTGCCTTTAGTCCTGTTTTTTTCTTCGTGTCTGCGTGCTGTTGAAGGCACAGTCATGGATCTTGAAACTAGTATGGTGTCATTCATTTATTTTTGCATTTATCTAACCTTCTCCCCCACTGTTCTTTTTGTGTATTTTTATAAGAAAGTTAGCATAAGAAATGGAAAATTCTGTGTTTTGGGCATCTAGTGTGAGTATCAAGCATTTCTAGGTTAGATAAACTCCATCTGCATAACTGTTAGAATGCCTCAACACCAAATATAGAACAACAGAAGATATGCCACACCAGTGTAATATCATCCCCTATTTCTACTACCAGCCATCCTATTGTTTTTCCAATTGATACTGCCAATCTAGGTTAAATATGGAATCATCAAAATCATAGAATAATAAATATGACCAACACAGGGCAAGACCTTTCCCCCCCATTATTCTGTATGTTCCTCATTCTCGAGCACCTGTATAACTCTCTTTTAAAATTATTTATGGAATCAACTTGCACCACATTTTCAGATAGTGTATTTCAAATGCCAATAATTTTCATCTGCTCCGACATTTTTCTAATGATTTTGACTTTAATCAACCTCTATTATTGATGCTTAGCTCAGTTTGCTGGATGGCTAATTTGTAATCAGAGTAATGCCAATAATGTGGGTTCAATTCCTGTACCATTTGAGGTTACCATGGAGGACACTCCTTCTCAATCACTCCTTTTACTTGAGGCATGGTGACCTGCAGGTTAAACCAGTTGTCTGTCCCTAATGAGAAAGCAGCTCCGTGGCAACATTTTAAGTTATTGATCCGCTTACCAGAGGAATCTTGTTTGTTTTGCTATTCCTGCTACCAAAACTTCTAATCATCTTGAAATTACTGAAGAGGTTATTTCTTAAGTTTCAGTGTTTCAAAAAGAATTGTTCCAACTTTCCAATTTTCTCAAAATTGAAGTCCCTCATATCTGGTGTCTTTGCATCTTTCCTGAAGTGTAGTGCCCCAATTGGTCCAAGGTGCTCCAGCTGAGGCCTAATCAGTGATATAAGTAGTTTTGACATTGTCTGTTTGTTTTTATAATATATTTATATATATATAAATCCAAGTAGCCCATATGCTTTTTTAAGCAGGTTCTCAACTTCTCTTTAAGCCTTTATTTAGAGAGACAAGATTTCTCTAATTCTCTGCTTAGAACCTGTATTTGCTCCCTATATTATCATTTTAAATTTTTTCCTTTACATATTCTTCCTGATTGTTAACTGGATTTTACTTCTGATATTTGATCAAGGGCATTTTTTAAAAAAATATATTTTTATTAAAATAATAGATTTTTAAAATATTGTAACAAATACAAAACAATACAATTCAAAACAATACAAAAAAGAACACAAGAAAACCAACCTGCCTCATGTACAAATGTATAATTATATATAGAAAAATATATAATTAAAAAACCCAACTAACTATTTAACTAAATTAATAATAACCAACAACAACTAATAGATAGCAATAACTCAACTCAGCCAAACAAGACTCTCATACGTTCCCAGTTCCTCCTCCTATTGGACTCGTAAAACACAATCACTAAGGCTATATAAAAGCCCTTAGTAGTGTAGCAGATAAATCTGTGTCCAGGTATTCCAAAAATGGCTGCTATGTCTTATAAAAATTCTCAGTTTTGTGGTGTACCATACTTGTTAGAAAATCCTAGGGAATATGCACCATACCAATCTTCCCCGACAGGCCAGGGGGGTTTTCGGATACCCAGCCTAGCAAGATATTCTTTCTTGCACAAAACGTGAGGATATTGAAAAGTCTTTTCTCATGTACGTCTGCAGGGAACACACTGGGCAGGCCCAGAAGAAGAGAGATTGGGTCCTTGTCCACCCTTACACCCAAAATCCTCTCCATTGCATCCATCACTCCAGTATGTTTGAAGCCTACCACAAGACCAGAGACAATGGGTGAGAGTGCCTGTACAGACCTTGCACTTAGGTCATGTTGAAGATACCCCTGGTTTGAATTTTGACAAAAGGTCTGGAGCCAAGTGGACCCTATGGAGAATCTTCAATTCTAAAGCATGGGTCCTATTGCAAATTGATATCTTTCTTGCATTTTCTCAAATATCTTCCCATCGCTCTGAGAAGATTTCAACACCTAGCTCTCTCTCCCACACCCTACAGAGTCGATCGAACTCTATGAGGAGGCACCCCCAGTTGAAGATATAAAGTGCTAGCAGAAAGAGTACTCTTAGCATGCAACACCTTCCTCTCTATGTCGAATTTGTAGGGATCAATCAAAAGTGTAGTCTTTTTTTTGAATAAAATCCCTAACTTGAAAAAAACAAAAGAGGTCTCTGTTAGATAGCTCGTATTTCCGTGCTAATTGATTGGAGGACATCATTGTGTCTCCCTCAAATAAATCGCCTATGCAAGACACACCCCTAGCTGCCCAACATTTGAATTCTGACTCTATCATCCCCGGTTGAAAACCTGGCATTCCTACTGTAGGTGTAAAAGATGTTTTGCCAAAATTGCCTTCCCTCTGCCAATTTGCCCTCCATGCTTTAACAGTGTTGATAACTATTGGGTTTTGACAACATTCCCGAACTGTCCTCATTTTGTCCAGAAACAGCAAGCTAGCAGGGGGGCACCTTGCCTGGGAGGTTTGATATCTAACCATATTGAAAGAGACTTTTTTTTAAACTTAATTTTTATTTTAATTACTATTCTGACCATGTAAGCTTTAGATACTTTACCTTTTTCCTTAAAAAAAGTCTAGTTTAGACCTGAACTAACTCATTCCTGAGTGCTTTGTCCTGGAAATCATCTATTCAATCTCTATTTGAGCTAGGCTCCGTCTCAAATCACTGACATTTTTTCTCCATTTGAGCAATTTCACTTTAGATACTTCTTTTCATGCCTGCTTTAAACCAGATTATATTGTGGTCAATGTTACCTAAATAATCAACACTATATTAGAGTCCGCTTAACTTACTCCAAAAATGCTTTTTTCTTTGATGAACTGGAAATATATTAATTAAGAAAATGTTCTTGTGCAGTTATGAGAAGCTCTTCTTTCCTACATTTTCTTTTCCAAGACTATGTTAAAATAATTCATGTCTCTTTATATTACATCAGTAATTTTGTTAAAAAAAACTTTGAAGTGATTTGCTCATCTCTCACCATCTCACTACATGGAGGTTGAGAAAAAAAACTCACAGCAATGTAATGACACTCTCTCTACTCCTCAGCACAAGCCAAATAGTTTTAGTCCTGGAACTTTGAGTAAGTCCTTTCTTTAATTTAGCACTGTAACATCATCCTTGTCCTTTTTATCATTCATTATTGTAGTGATTGTAACGAGGTCAACCAGTTGGACCTCATAGAATATTAGTTCCTTGATTGGGGCTGTTAATCTGGTCCAATCAGGGGGTCCGGGCTGACAGGTATAAACAGGAGTGTCAGTGTCAAGGACTGTAAATAAAGGGTGACATGGTGATGGGATACCGGCCTGTGTGGATTTATTTCAGCATTACTGTACTGAATCCAACTCTGTTCAATAAAAAAGAAAAAAAGATAAACAGGAGTGTCAGACATCCTGCTCACTCTGAGAGCTGGCTTTGTTGGGGTTGGATTAGTTTCAAGGACTCTCCACATCTAAGTAAAGAGTAACTTGGTAACGGGATACCAGCCTCTGTGGAGTTATTTCAGGTATCATTCCTGAAGACTTGGTAATCAGAAATAGCCAAACTGTTTTTGTACTATGTTTCTATTAAAGGAACACCATATAATCTCTGTTTGGAGAAAGGCAATTGCACTCTCCGTGCACTGGTACTTTCAACAAAAGTCTGCCCAGAAGGCAACTTGTGACTTGAATAGAGCAGCTGTAACTTCTATCTTATGTCATGAATTTAAAAAACTAGTTAAAGCATCGGAACCACAGACACCCACATACACTAGAGAAGCTATGCCTGCATTGAGTGCAGGAAGAAGTAATCTCACGCCTGCACAGAATACAGTAAATACCCTTTGCATGCAATCTGTGGCAGCCATTAAATGTACATCACTTGAAGCAATCTCATGTAGCTTGCAACTCATTAACTTAATCAGTTACACTATGGATATTGTAATGCATGCAAAGTAATACATTTTTGTTGCATTTTGCACTATTGCTCAATTTAGACCCTGAAATTTTTGGGATAGTTCTAACTTTACAGCTATTTTTATCTTTCTGTCCCTGATCTGTTTTCTGGTACCTATCTCTATCACACTAGTTTAAATCCTTGCCAACAAAGTTGGTTGACCTCTCAGCTTCCAGCTTTATTCAGGTACTACCCATCCATTTGTACAAGTGCCTCACAAACCTTACTGAATTCTTTGGGGATGTGACAAAACACATTGATGAAGGTAGAGCAGCGAATGTGGTGTACTTGGATTTTAGCAAGGCATTTGATAAGATTCCCCATGGTAGGCTCATTCAGAAAGTAAGGAGGCATGGGCTACAGGGAAATCTGGCTGTCTGGATACAGAATTGGCTGGCCCAAAGAAAACAGAGGTTGGCAGTAGATGGAAAGTGTTTAGCCTGGAACTCACTGACTGTGTGGTGTTCCGCAGGGACCTCTGCTGTTTGTGATTTTTATAAATGACTTGGATGAGGAAGTAAGGTTAGTAAGTTTGCTGATGACATGAGGTTGGTGGAGTTGTGAATAGTGTGGAGGGCTATTGTTGGGAGCAATGGGACATTGACAGGATGCAGAACTAGGCTGTCAAGTGGCAGATGGAGTTCAACCTGGAAAAGTGTGACATCGTTCACTTTGGAAGGTTGAATTTGAATGCAGAATACAGGGTTAAAGGCAAGAATCTTGGTCCCCAAATTTCCTCCATACTGCCATGTCCATAGATACCTCAAAGTTGCCACCCAAGGTGAGAGGATTGTTAAGAAGGTGTATGGTCTGTTGGCTTTCATTAACAGGAGGATTGAGTTTTAAGGGCCATAAGGTTTTGCTGCAGCTCTGCAGAGTCCTGGTTAGACCACACTTGGAATTCTGCATTCAGTTCTAGACACCTCATTATAGGAAAGATGTAGACGTTTTAGAGAGGGTGCAGAGGTGATTTACCAGGATGCTGGGTAAAAACAATGACTGCAGTGCTGGAAACCAGATTCTGGATTAGAGTGGTGCTGGAAAAGCACAGCAGTTCAGACAGCATCCAAGGAGCAGGAAAATTGATGTTTCGGGCAAAAGCCCTTCATCAGGAATACAGGCAGCATGCCTGAAGGGTGGAGAGATAAATGAGAGGA
Organism: Chiloscyllium plagiosum; assembly: GCF_004010195.1. Taxonomy (NCBI): domain Eukaryota; kingdom Metazoa; phylum Chordata; class Chondrichthyes; order Orectolobiformes; family Hemiscylliidae; genus Chiloscyllium; species Chiloscyllium plagiosum. Next base: position 139,901,369 of record NC_057711.1, on the reverse strand, counting down.
GGGTGGGGAGAAAGTAGCATAGAGTACAATAGGTGAATGGGGGTGGGGATGAAGGTGATAGGTCAGAGAGGAGGGTGGAGTGGATAGGTGGAAAGGAAGATAGACAGGACAAGTCATGGGGACAGTGCTCATCTGGAATTTTAAAGCTGGAGTGAGGAGGGGGAGGGGAAATGAGGAAACTGGTGAAGTCCACATTGATGCCCTTGGGTTGAAGTTTTCCGAGGCGGAAGATGAGGCGTTCTTCCTCCAGGCTTCGGGTGGTGAGTGAGCGGCGGTGAAGGAGGCCCAGGACCTCCATGTCCTTGGCTGAGTGGGAGGGAGAGTTGAAATGTTGGACTACCTGGACTGGAGGGCATGTCTTATGAAGAAAGTTTGAGGGAGCTAGGGTTTTTCTCATTGAGAGGTAACTTGATAGAGGTGTACAAAATGGTGAGAGGCATAGATAGAGTGGATAGCCAGAGACTTTTTTCCCATGGCAGAATTGTCTATCATGAGGGGGCATAATTTTAAGGTAATTAGATGAAGATTTAGGGGAAGTAGGTTCTTTACTCAGAGAGTGGTGGATGCATGGAATGCACTATGAGATGCATTAGGGACATTTAAGCAACTCTTGAATAGACACATGGAAGTTAGTACAATGAAGTGTATGTAGGTTAGTCTGATCTTAGAGTAGGATAAAAGGCTGGCACAATATCAAGGGCCGAAGGGCCTGCAATATTCTCTGTTCTATGTTAGGTGTCTCTTACCTTAGATCTGTTCCCAGTGTTCCAAGCATCTAACCCCCTTCCTCCTGCACCAGGCATGTCACACTTGTAGTAATCTTGTGGTTACTACCTTTGAGGTCCTACTTTGGATTCTTTTTCCCCTATTTCTTGAAACTATGCTTGAAACTACGCCTGAATCCTGTTTCTGCTTTGACGTGGTTTAAATGTAGACAATAGTGTCTGGCTGTACTCCTTCTTGCATAACATACTGTATACACTCAGTGATACCCTTTTACCCTGACATGTGGGAGGCAACAGATAATTTGGGAATTATGCTGTGATTATATAAATGCTGGTCTATGCTCCGAACCATTGAGTCCTCTATGACTGTTGTAGTTCTGGTTTTCTTTTTCCCATTTGCACTCAAATCTCCTACGGTGCCAGCACTTTGATTCTTCTTTACGTTTATCCAAGGAAGAGTGAGTCTCCCTGCTACTCAAACTGAATAATAACTACTGAGTACCACTGGCTAGAGGATTTCTGCAGAACCTTCTTCCTATCCTGTCCAGTGTTTATTCATTTTCTTACAACCTGCTCCTTCTATAGACTTGGGGTAACCATTTCCTGGAGTATATGTTTCATCAGCTTCTCAGACTCCCAGCTGCACTGCAATGACTCAGACTGCTTCTCAAGTTCCGATGGAACTTGAACTTGAGTAACCATTCAGTGTCCTGAAATTCTCATATTAATCAGGATGGATAGGCAACAAGTTCCAGCAGCCCCATTTATTTTTTTTTAGTGCTTATTTTTTCCCCAGCACCCATATTTTGTGTGTGCAGGTGTGAGACACAGTGAGAGACACAAGGTGCACGAATCTTTATACAAATTTCCACCACCCGGAAGAAAGGAAACACCCGAATGGCCAGTGACAAGCAGTGCCCTTCACATCAAAGGGCAATGCTGTGTGATCAAACAGTGAAGTTTGGAGGGTGGGGTGGGGGCAGGGATTAAATCAAAATAGAGTTGGAGGGGGAAATAATGCACTCCACTCCCTGTGGCGCCCACCTCTAGCAGCCCCATTTATCGTGTAAGCACCTGAAAGGGCTAACACTGAGGGGTTCAGTGGTATGAAATCTCACTTGGGTGGAGGAAAACAGCTTTGGATCTTGAAGGAAAATAAGTAACCAAAGTTTTCCTCAGAATTTTAGTAATAGGTAGAATCTCCCCGGCCCCAGAATGACGTCGGCATTGGTGACTCAGTTCGGAAATTACGATCAGATCATAAAAATAAGTTTCTTGACGTTGAGAAAAGAAGTCCAATTCTGCGACCAAGATTTTAAGGTCTGAGAACCTCACGCGTAAGTACGAGAGAACTGTTTGCACCCATTTGCGTGCATTTCCATGCTATTATTAGTACCTAAGATCATGTCAATGAGGCACAGTTTCATATTCTCCCATCCGCTGGATAGAAGCTAAATTCAGTAACTGAAAGGCAGAGTGCCTATCTGCTCTCTGCTCCCAGTTCACTCCTGCATCCTGGACAGCAGTCCCTAACATCCCAGATTATGCTCCATGGGAAGCAACAACCCATACTCTCCATCCCAGAGGTTTGTATCGGACATGTACCAGCCTCGCTGCAGCCTCATGAAAAGTCTCTGACCTACTTACAATACAGTCCTGCGTTTCAGTACAGCACCTGGGAGCACACTTGCGCCTTACATTGTAACGCTGTTGCCAGGACACTTTGCTGACACGGACAAACGCCCATGATATGAATTCAACCAGGGTTTATCTCAGACCCCTCGCTGGCTCGTGATATTTCTGTCTTGCTTTGTTGCACTTTATCCCCTCAACCAGTGTTTAAAGACTCTCAGTACTTCTTTCTTGCCTTGAATTTTAGATAACTTTACTGCCTTTGTTTAAAATCGGAACTGCAGGATGTTGGGTTTGTTTTAAAGAGAGACAGGTACAAAGACAGGCAGTTTGTTATTTTTATTAAAAATGTTCAGTCTAGAGGGTGGACTTGTGGTGTATGGCACCATGCTCCATCGCCCTCACACTTGCGCCGTGTGCCCACAACATATGAAAGATTACACTGAAGATGCTTCAGCCAAATGGCCAGTTCTCAAAGTCTTAAGTCAGGCCAAGGGAGAGATCCTTCATTCAAATAGTAAATCAAAACTAATTTCTGCCGTCAGTCCAGGGCTTTGAGTGCAGCCAATTGGTCACTTCTGGCAGACCATACTAGTGACGGAGAAGGGCCAGTATAAGTTTGCATTTATGTTTACTGACCAACAAAATAAAGGAGCTATTTGCTCTAAGGGTTGCACAATAGTCCCTCCGTCTCCCATCTGTGCATGGCATAGGGATGGAGGAGTTCCGTTCCTCCAAAGGAGTCAGTGCAATATATGGTTGACTCACTGCTGTTCTCAGCAAGTCAAAAGCAGCACTTGGCCTTTCGGGGGCGGGAGTTACTGCAAATGTTACAACTCAAAGATCAACTCCAGGAAGACTCAGCTGGGGTAGAGAGGAGGGAGCTCAGTTTATAGGATTGACTGTTTGATCCGAGGAGAGCCGATGGAGAAAAGGAAATGGAAGGCAGTGCGGGATATAAAATGACCCATCAGTGTGTCTGGGGTCCAATCGTTTCAGGGATTGACAGGGAATTTATCGAGGATGATGCAGACACGGTGGTCCCTCTGTCTCAGTTGCCCCGGAAAGGGGGATTGGGAATGAACAGAGGAGTGAGAAGATATCTTCATCTGACTGAAATCCTACTTACAGACTTCACCCATCAAAGGGGCCGTAGATTCCACGAGGATCTCACCCTGGACCCAGACCCTGGACTCGAGCTTTCGTGCGGACTGATGCAGGAAGTCGGTGGACCGGCCTGACGAGAGCATGTAGGCCTCCCACACAATGTCGATGTGGGGAAGGAATATCCTATCTGTTAGCGACACCTCCTGGCCACTTTCTGGTCTTTTCTGAAAACTGACATATTATACAGAGTAACCTTAACCACCCACCAACGAGACTTTTAGTGGACGGCAGGATTATGGATGGCACTGTGAGCCCAGTGGCCCTTGTTCATGAATGGGATAGATCTAAAGCTTAAACCACTCAATGAACCAAAAACAGAATTTGCTGGAAAAACTCAGCAGGTGGCAGCATCTGTGGAGAGAGAAAGCCGAATTAACATTTCCGGTCCAGTCACCCTTCTTCAGAATTTGGTTCTGTTTTTGTTACTGTAGCAAGGGTATGGGGCACTAGAGGTGGTTTGGTTGCAGGGTGATTCATCCTTGTGGATGGTTCAAGCTCGGTGGTAAAGGGGGAAAGGATGTGGTGATTATGATCCAGAAAGAGGTGTGTATGGCCTTGAGGTTGCCCTCAACTCTGAGTGTCCAATAGGCCAAGTTGGCTGCTGGCAGTAACCTATGTGGTCATATCCCCTAAGAATTCCCCATGCTATCTAGTCTGACTGTGTTCAGAGTGTGCTGAGCTATATATGGCTATATGGACCCAGAGAGAGGTCACCTCAGCTGAGGGAAACCTCATGACCAGCTTGATCCTCCACATGACTTTAGAAATAGAACATAGAAAAAAATAGAACCGTACAGCATAGGAACGGACCCTATGGTCCATGATGTTGTGTCGAACATGATGCCAAAATAAATTAATCCCTTCTGCCCGCCCTTGGTCCATATCCCTCCATCTCTTGCATATTCATGTGCTTACCTAAAAGCCCCTTTAATGCCCCTGCTGTATCTGCCTCCATGACTATCCATGGCAGCACATTCCAGACACCTACCATTCTCTATGTAAAAAAAAGTTCATTTTTTTTTAACTTTCCCCCATCAAGGGCCTTTGATGAAGGGCCTTTGCTCGAAACGTCAATTTTCCTGCTCCTCGGATGCTGCCTGACCTGCTGTGCTTTTCCAACACCACAGTCTTGACTCTAATCTCCAGCAACTGCAGCACTAATTTTCACCCACCTTAAATGCATGCCCTCTAGTATTAGACATTTCAACTCTGGAAAAACGACTCTGACCCCGTCAAGAACCCAGAACAATAGTATTACATCCATTAGGTAAAAGCTCACTCAAGAATCTTGCTTGCTTTCTTGTCGAATAAACACCTCCTTCCTTTCTGATTAAAATCTACGTTCTTTCAAGTAAGAAGACATGTCTCTCCTTAAAACAAACCCATCATCCTGCAGTTCCGCTTTTAAACAAAGGCAGTAAAGTTCTCCCGATTGTCCAGCTGCATAGCTCTCCTGAAAGAAAATATAGCTAAAGAAACCTTACAGTATCCAAAGATTGGTTTGTTTCACTATATTGTTTCTTCAAATTTAAACAGTTAAACCCATTTGCTTAATTAGCGTGAGTGGTACCTAGATGCAAAACTTGTTACAGTAGCCCTGCATTTCTTAAAGGAACAGGTTTAAGTAGGTAAAGCCCAACAAAGGAGCTCCAACAAAAATGAAATAAAGGAAATCGGATGCAGAAAGAAAAAAATGATTGGAAAGAAAAGAAAAACCAGTATAAGAAAAAGGCCACTTGATAGCTGAAGGAGGGGAATAAAAGAGCTGACGAATTGGCCAGGAAAAGGGCTAAGCTGGGATCCCTATGAGTCAGGGATTGTGCTAACCATAGCAAATGAGGAAGGCACAATATCCATGCTCCTTCTCCTGGACTTGACAAAAGACCAGCATAAAGACCTAATTTTAAAGGCTATCATTGAGGCAAACAGGGAGGAAAGGATTTCAAAGGACTCTGGCAGACTAGTGATATCACAGTGAAGGAAGGATTGTTATTCAAGCATAATAAGTGAGTGGTGTTTAAGGAGTACCAACAAGGTAATGCACTTGGTCCATGGAGGCCCTGGTGTGGAACATCCAGGAAGTAAGGGGACAAGGGGACATTTTAGATAGGTTATATGGTAACTGGGAATAAGGTTGGATATGGAGGCCTGTATGAAGAGATGTTTGATCTGTTTATAGAATAACTCTGGAACAGTACGTTTGAATTGGGAGTTACCTGATGGGCAGAGGGGCCAAGGTGATCCATACAGTTTGACTTTTTTTTCATCTGCCAGGACTGAAAGAGGAAACAAGTATTGCCTGGTCCTAGAGGATAATTTCACAAAATGGGTGGAGGCTTTTCTCTGTAGGTTGGCCATGGCTCAATGGATGGCAAGAATCCTCATAAAGGAAGTGTTTTTGAGATGGGATTTGCCTGATATAGTGGAATCTGATCAGGGAAGTCTTTTTCTGGGATAGGTGATGTCAACCACTTTAATGTTGTTAGGGATAGTGGGTAAGTGGCATATCTCCCAGAATCTTCAGGAACAGTGGAGTGCATGAACAGAACCATTAAAACGTTCCTGTGGAAGGAGCTCAGGGGTCAGCCACTGAAATGGAATGAGATATTACCCCTGGTCCTCATAAATATATGAGGAATAAGTCTAAGGGCATGAATTATTAACAGGCAGGTTTTCAATACACCTTCTTATACTGACATTGTCGGACCAGCAGACACGAGATGTGATTTGTGGGAATGGCCATGTCAACTGTACAGATCAAGCAGTCTGTAACGTTGGGTAGAGACACCAGCACATTAAAATGTTGTTGATGCCAAAAAGAACATAGGAGTGGGATTTTAGGAATCACGTGGCGGTACAGAATGATGCAATAGTGCGAGTGTTTGAGGCCTCATATGGAGGCCTATATAGTATTGTGGACACTAGCCACATGGTCTATGCTATCCAATAGCCTTAGCGTGTCAAATGGTTCCACATTAACCAAATGAAGATAGTGCCTGTGCTGAACTCAGACATAAGAAGGGTGACTGCCTGAACATCCTGAAAGGAAGCCAAATTGTCGAGAAACCCAAAGCAGGAGGGGATGAGAAATCCCAATTACATTCTCATCCAAAGGAGTGTCCGCAAATGTAGGCCAACTCCCCAGTTCTGTAAAACTGGAGTATGTTTGTCTCAAATTTGTAATGAACTGTAACGGCATGGTTCATGTTGTGAGGCCTTACCCAGTGCTTCTTGTGTTGTAGGAACATGGAGTGGCATCAGGTTATGGCCATAACCATGGTCACCATAGTGATGGGGACGAACCTGGTTGAAGGAGCAGGCAAGGTCACTTCACCACTAGGGATAATATTTAGATCAACAGATTTGCTGGAATGATTAGATTCACATTAATCCAGAAATAAGGATGATTTATGTTCAGTGTGAGGTTACATGGTTAGTTGAGCTTGCACTCCCAGAATGCTTGGTGTCCATTGGACCTCTGGAATTAGGAACCAATCCTTTGATCCCTGCAGAATTGGGTTGGAGGTTAATTGACACCGTGTGACATTTCAGGACAAAATAGTGGCAGTCATACCAAAAACCCGAAGCTGAGGGTTGTGCAAAGGTATGGCATGGTGGATGATCTTGGAGTCTGGATAGCCCTAGCTTGTTGGGAACTACCACAGCCTATTCTCAGTCTAAATGTGGTTGCATCAATGGCGGTGGTCAGTGATTCTGTCCAATGCTCTAGACAGATACCCTGACTCCCAATTGACTGGTATTATTCAAGAAAAACAGAGTTTTAAAAAACAATGTACATCATGAGTTGGCATTCATTATCTTAAAAGTCTCAGAGATTCAGTTACCTGATTCGTGTTTTAAATTGACCAAGTTGCTCTTTCTGGAATTGCTGGAACAAGTAATTGGGCAAGGAACTTGGTGCAGGGATCACAGGCTATGGTTCTGGTCTGGAGAGCAACTGTCTGCATTAAAACCAAATCAAGGGAAGGGAAAAATATGACAAGAAAGAAGGATATTGGTTAATCATCTGATGAATGGATTTAATACAGGAGTAGGATTAATAACTGCAAAAATTTGATAAGTCTGGACCAAAAGATCCACACCCTTGCTTCCCAGTTAAAAGGGATGTTGAGATCAGGCCAACAAATCCAGATGAAAAGATGGCAGTACTCCCAGCAGATGCTGGTCCCTACCTGGAACAATTTGCAAAAACTATTATCACATTGTTCAAAGTCCAGAAGCAACATGGGAAGCAACCGGTATAAAATCATGTCAGTTCCATATATAGTAGTTGGATACTGAGGCAGATCTGGGAAAATTTGCAACAGATACATGAGTGAAAGTTTCCCTTTCCAGTTCAAGAACCCAATGCCAGGATCAACAAATTTGACCAGTTGCCAAATCGGGTTTAACCCATATGTATTTGGCCAAGCCTGATTGTTTATTAAACATGAAATGTTGATAGGAGTAGTGTTAGCAATTCAGATCATTTCAGGGAAATACATTCCCAAACAGCTATATCAGGTAGAAAATATTGGCATCATACATGAGAGACATCACTGAATATAACAACATTCACTCTTATGCTGTACAGTCAGGGGAGGTGACATCAGGCTCTACCCTGATGGTGTATAGAATGGAAAAACGCCTATTGTCTGCTCCAAATCGATCTATAATACGGAGGAAGCATAGTGTGGTTTTAATGCCTGTGTACTATGCAGCAAACTTCAGTGAATATGGGGGTGTCCTGAGTAGGATAGATGGGGAGGAGAGAATTGTCGAACAAACAGGGCACATCCAGTTCCTCTCCCAAAACTGCATGGTGTGTTACACTCCATGTATCTTTCTCATATAGCTCACATGGAAGTATGGCCATTCATAGGTGAAAGGAAGAAACACTTCACGTGTAGCTTTAGAAGGATCTCAACCAATATGTGGATCAGTTTCAGTATCCTACACTCCATTACACTAATGAGGGAAAGGCAGGTATTGTGATGGGTATGGGAGGTTTATTATATCCTGCAGTAATAACATGAGCAGATGCAGAGGGAGACTGGAGAAAAAAATGAGGTCATTTGGTGGGGTGATCTTTGGGATTGGAAGTTGAATTTACAGATCCATTCTGGATCCATATTGCATCCCTTGTGCAATTCGTAATCCAATGTATTGTGTTGCTGGTGTTAGTAAATCCTTCTAGGGCCAACTCATGTCCCCCATCCCCCTCGTGCTATTTTACATCCCCATGCTGATTCATTCTTCCCTATCTCCACATATCTCCATGCCCATCCATGCTATCACATACACTTTTCCAACCCTTTAGCTACTCATCCTGTATCTAACTCTGCACTAATTTCTAATGCACCAGCTGTGTTCATTCTAACTTCATGTTGACTGACAGAAGATGGCAGAATACTAAAGAGAGTAGTCATTCACACAGTTGTATTTATCAGCCCTGAAGTTGGTTATGTCAAACCCTCTTGTGGCAATTATCATTCATAAATGAACCAACAAAGAGAATCGACTGAGTATAATCATCAGGGATCATTCTCAATTTCACTGCCCAGCTGGTAACTTGGCAAATAGCACAATCACCTGTAGCAGACTTCGGCTAGTTTACTTATCTTGATTTCAACCAGGTGGAAATTGATGAGGTTCACAAAGATAGGTTGTTCTACCAACTGAGCCAATTTTTTTAACCAACCTGTTGAGAGCTATTATGACATACCTCTGGAGCAAGTCTTGAACCCAGACCTCTGCATTGATAGAAGGTGAAAGTTGTCATCATTAAATAGAGTACACAAAATTTATACTGATCATACTTTGAATATAACATGAATGCAAAGTATCAAATGTATTCATTCTTAGCAGAGGGAGTTGATGTTACTGCTGCAAATCTAGAAACCCAGGTAATGTTTCGGAGACCTGGGTTCAAATCCAATAATAGCAGCTGGTGGAATTTGAATCCAATCTTTTTTAAAAATCCGGGAATTCAAAGTCCAACGATTATCACCGAACCATTGGTGCTTGTTGTAAAAATCCATATGGTCCATTAATGCCTGTTAGGAATGATACCCTGTCCAGACACATAGCAATGCAGTTGACTCTTCAATGTCCTCTGAAATGGACTAGCAGGCCATTCAGTTGTAACAATCACTAGAATCCAGACAGAAAACCTTGTATTACCTAACGCACCAGAAACAACAACAGCAAACATATGCCTGTCAATCTTGCAAAGTCCTCTTTCCAAACAGATGAGGACAAGTGCCAAACAGACTAATCAAGCAACAGCCTGACATACTCATGGAATCATACCTTGCAATATCATCTCCAGCCCTGGTATGTCCAGCCCCATTGGGAGGACAGATTCAGCACAGGTGGTGATACAATCAGAAGAGAGAGGTGCCCTGGGCTTCCTCAACATCAGCTCTGGATATCATGAAGTTTCTGGCATCAAGTCAAACATGGGCAAAGAAATTTCCTGTTGGTTACCACATACCACGTCTCCTCAGCTAATGGATTATATTTAACAGCTCCTAGAGGAAACACAAAGGCGGAATAATCTGGTTGGGGGAATTTAATATCTGTCACCGAGTGGCTCAGTAGCACCACTACCGGTTAAGCTGGTCGAGTCCTAAAGGACACTGCTGTTAAAGTGGGTCTGCAGCAGGTTGTGAGAGAACCAACAAGTGAAAAATCAATCTTGAAATCAGCCTCACCTATTGGCCTGCTGCAGATGCATCCCTCCATGACAATATCAGTGAGAGAGTCCACCATACAGCCCTTATCAAAAGGAAGTCCCGTCTTCACATTGAGAATACCCTCCACCATATTGTTGGCAATTTCACCGTGCTAAATAGACTTTGAAAAGATCAAGACTGAGCATCCATGAAGCACTGTGCGCCATCAGCAGCAGTAGATTCTCAACATGATCCACAACCTCATGGCCTGGCACAGTCCCCACTTTATTACCATCAACCCAGGGTCAATGAGAGTTCAGGAAAACATGCCAAATGTAGCACCAGGTATACCTAAAAATGAGGTGCCAACTTGCTGAAGCTACAAAACAGGACTACTTGCATGTCAAACAGCATAAGCAGCAACTGATAGACAGAAATAAACAATCCACAACAATCAGATCAGATCTAAGGTCTGCAATTTTGCTATATCTAGCGAAGAATGGTGGTAGGCAATTAAAATAATTAACAACAGGAGGAGGCTCCACAAATATTCCCACCCTCAATGGGAGCCCAGTACATCAGTGCAAAAGATAAGACTGAAGAATTTGCAAAAACTTTCAGCCAGAAGTGTCAAATGGATGATCCATCTCAACCTCTTCTGAAGGTTCCCAGTATCATGGATACCAGTCTTCAATTCACTCCACGTGATATGAAGAAACGATTGGAAACATTGGATGTTGCAAAAGCTGTAGTCCTTGACAACATTCTGGCATTAGTGCTGAAGACTTGTGCTTCAGAACCTGCTACATCCCTTGCCAAACTTTTCCAGTGCAGTTACAACACTAGCATCTAACTGACAACGTGGAAAATTGCCCAATTGTATCCTATACACAAAAAGCTTTCTTTCCACAAATGCTGCCAGACCTGCTGAGTTTCTCCAGCATTCTTCAACATTCACAGTTCTTTATTTTACTTAGCTATCAAGCAGCATCTTACGGACACTCAGTTTGGGCTCCACCAGAGCCACTCAACTCCTGACCTTCCTGCACTCTTAGTTCAAACATGGATAGAAGAGCTGAATTCCAAAGGAAGAGTGACTGTCCTTGACATCAAGACTGTATTTGACCAAATATGGCATAAAAGAATCCTATCAAAACTGGATTTAGAGGTGAGGAGAGTGGAAATTCTCCTCTGACTGGAGTCATACCTGGCACAAAGGAAGATGATTGTGGTTGTTGGAGATCTGTCATCTCAACTCCAGGACATCTCTGCAGGGGTTCCTCAGGTTAGTACCTTAGATCCAACCATCTTCAGCTGTTTTATCAATGTCTTTCCCTGCATCATATGGGGATGTTGGCTGATGATTGCATAACATTCAGCACTATTTGCAAATCCTCAGATAATGAGGCAAAAAAGTAGCAAGACCTAGACATTATCTAGGCATGGGCTGATAGGTGGCAAGTAACATTTGTACTACTCAACTGCCAGGGAATGACAGTGTCCACAATGAGAATCTAACCATTACCCTTTGACATTAAACTGCATAACCATTACTGAATCCTGTGCATTACCATTGGCCAGAGCTGAACAGGACTAGCCATTTAAACACTGGGGCTACTTGAACAGATCAGATACTAAAAACCCTGCAGTGAATAACCCAATTCCTAACACCCCAAATCCTGTCTACCATCTAGAAGACATGAGTCAGAATGTGGTGGAAAACTCTACCCTTGTCTGGATGATTGCAGCTCCATCAACATTCAAGAAGCTTGACACTATCCAGAGTAAAGTGATTCATTTAATTGGAGCCACATTACTCCCTTCAGCACCAACACTCAAATGCAGCACTGTGTACTATTTATAGGATTTATGACATAAATTCACCAAAGCTCCTAAGGCAGTATGTTCCAAACCTACAGACACTACTACCTAAAATAATGGTTTCTACCCTTTTCAGTGTCAATGGTGCACTTCAATGGGACAAACAATTCCCTGGCACATGCACATTACCCATACTGCATGTGTGATATTAGAAGTCTAAAAACACATGGTGCTGAAAGCTTGCACATGCACAGTTGATAGAGGTGCCAGGTGTCAAAAGATACTGACTTCTATAATAGACACTGAGCCTCCAGAAGAGTTTGGAGTATGGATGCAGCTTCCATGCTCAGGTAAAAGAGTACCATATCCAGAACATTTTATGGCACACTCCTCATCTTGTCATGATAGACCATTTGAAATTCACTGATCAAGAAGGACAAGGGCAGCAACTACATTGGAACACCAGCAATCAAGTACCCCTCCAAGCTACTGACCAGCCTATCTTAGATATATATTGCTATTCCTTCAGTATTGCTGAGTCAGAATCCTGGAACTCTCCCCCTAATAGCTTTGCAGGTGTACAAACAGCAAATTGGTTCAAGAAAGTAGCACACCGCCACCTTCTCGAGGGCAACTCTGGACGGGCAGTGGATGCTGACCCAACCAGACACATCCCACAAGTAAAAGAAAAGTTTACATTGTCATTGTATTAAAAATAATTTGTGATTTTTAAAATAAGAATCAAATTTCAACTGAACAACACTTTTACATATTTCAGTGCATGAAATGTGATATATTAGGGAGTTTGCCTAATATTACTTTTGCTGTGCTGTCATTTGAGGACCTTCTTTAACAAGCAGATTATAAGTCACTTGGCTTATGTGAAGGCAGAGGTCATGCCATTACAAGAAGTGGACTTAGAGGAAGATTGCACTTGGCCAAGTGATTTATAAGTTTTTGTAAGGACATGTAAGTAAAGAGATCTGTGATGGTAAGCTTGAGAAGGAGTATAGACTGGAGAAGCATATGCAGAATAAAAAGAAACTAAGAGCAATGGGAGGAAAGACTATGTTAAAATAGAGTATGTGTACAAAGAAATTTGAATATTTTGAAGTGTAGTGCCGTTATGTATAACATACATTAGAAATAAAATAGGAGAACTTGAAGCATGATTACAATGGAAAAACATTGTGCTATAATGTTGAAATGGTATTAGAGACCACACAAAAGTGAAGATAAATAGATTTGTCGAAAATTTAAACTGGTTTGCAGTAATCACTTGGTCACACAGAACTTAAATATTGCTGAAAAAAGAGGCAGGTTGCTAATGCTTTTCATTTTGAACTCTTTAGGGCAAATTTAAGAATAATAAATTTCATGCAAACACAATTTACACCAGAGCAGTAAAGGTAGTTGATTGGCGACTATGGTTCCAAGCGAGGGATTAGGTTGCCAAGTGAGAGTGCTGTGGAAATGCATATCAGATAGGTGAGTGGGCTGAGGCTAAGTGTGTGAGGTCGTAGGAAGGAAATGTGAATGAAGAGGCATGGTGCCAGGTGAGAGCAGATGTGTTCACTGCATTGGAGGCAAGGTATATAAGGGGGTTGAATTTTAGGTGAATGAGGGATTAGGATGCCAGGTATGTGAGGGTTTAGGGTACAGGTGGATGAAAGGAAGTAATGTTCCATGTGGGAAAGGAGCAAAGGTGCCATATTGGTAAGGGGACTATGATGTCAGAAGTGTGAGGGAGTATTTTATCACTTGGGTAGTCTGCTATTTGGGTGAAATGGTAGGGTGCCAAGTTGGTAGGATGCCATGGTACTAGGTAAACAGATGAGTCCTTGATAATAAGTCAGGAGGGATTTGGTTTGGGAGTTAGGGACGGGGTTGTTGGTCAGGTTGGGAGCAGTGTTTGGTCTGATGGGACCTGTCAATCAAGGGGAGATCAGCAGGTAGGGAGAGTTTAGGGGCTGAAATCATTGGGATAGGGTCAGGAGGGATGCAGTGTTTGATCCAACATAGTTTGGGGGTTTTAGGTGCCTTTACTACAGGGCTGGGAGAAGTCTGGGGTGTTTCAGGAGCTATGAGGTTTGTAGTAGATTGGAGAATGGATTAGAGGGATGAACAGAAATGAGTCAGGGGTTTGCTTAACTGTTTACCAGGAATTAGAGCAGGTTTTTAGTCCTCTAATTTTCCTGACTAACTACAGTCGGTTCTGCTATAACGCAGTAGTTCCATTCTCAGGCAATCCCATGTTATAAGAAAATCGCGTAATAGCAGCAGCATTTAAACTAACGGGGCTGGAATTGCATTATAATGAATACATGCTTTACAAGTTGATGCTTTAGAAACAGTGTCTCCAATTCTTCAATCGCATTGTAGTGAATTTGCATTAACGAAAAATGCTTTATAGCAGAATGACCTGTATTATGTTTAAGTGAGTCAGGACTCTCCAAATTCTCTGACTTGAATGGCTTTTAAGAGGGTTTCAGATACACAGGAATCATCAAATGGAATGTCCAATTTCCCAGGCAATCCTTTGGAGTCAGAATTCTCATTTGGTCTGATCACCAGTGTTTGCTGCTGCAATGATTGTGTGACTTGCAGAATATTTGGGAATACGAAAACCTGATTTGATTCAGAGTGCAAATGAATAAAGGAAAACAATAGCCATTTGTAAATGGCTGTCAATTGTCTTATTTCAGTGCAATTAAAAAGGGCCTGACCCAGCATAGTTCATTGGAAACATCAGTTGCACAAGAATGGAAGATAATGCAATACAAGGTTCAGATTTGAACTGGGATCAAAGACAATATGTTCCACAGCCAAAGAAAATGGAATCTGATAGTAGTTTGCAGCAGGGATCAATACTGAACCTTTTTCTTTGTTTATCATATACCTACATGCTGATATTCAAGAAAGGTTAATTAGCTCAAATTATGAAGAATAGAAAATTATGAGGAAGAAATTGCAATGAGACATAAGTGGTCAAGTGATTTAGTTAGGTCAGGGCAGATGCAGTTTCACACAGAGAAATTTGAGTTGGTATCTTTCAGGCAAAAGGGTTGTGAAACAATAGGTGGAGGGAAGAACTGGGAGACTGAGGGCTTCAAATAATTATGGAGATATCACGCCCACTCATGATTTTGAAAACTCTTATCAGATCTCCTTTTAGACTTCTTCTCTACAACGAGAATACTCACAACGTCTTTAATCTATCCTTGTAACTGAAATTTCTCATCCCTGGAACCATCCTTGTAAACCATTTCTATACTCCTTCCATATCATTTACAACCTTCCCATAATGAGGCATGTAGAATTGTACACAAGACTCCAGTTCAGGCCTAACAAGTATCTTAGGCAAGTTCAACATCACCTCCTTGCTCTTGTACTCCACGCCCCATTCATAAAGCCGAGAACACTGTATGCTTTATAAACTGTTCTCTCACCTGTCCTATCACTTTTAGTGATCTGTGCATAAATACCGTAAGGTCTCTCTGTTCTTACTTCCCCTTTAGAATTGTATCCCCTATTTCAATGCTCTTCATACAAAAATGCCTCACCTCACACTTCTCTATATCGAATGCTATCTGCACCTGTCCACCCACTCTTTGTCTGTGTCCATTTGGAGTTCCAAACCATCTTCCTCACTATTTACAATTCATCCAAGTTTTGTGTCGCTTCAGTCTTTGAAATTATCTCCTGCACATCAAGGTCTAGGTCATTAATGTATGTCAATAAAAGCAAGAATCCCATTAGAAAACTCCACGACAAGCCTTCCACATCAACAGTGTTATCCTTATTGAGCATTTCTGTTATGTCTTCAAAAAACTTCAGCAAGTTGGTTAAATGTATGCTGACTATCTAATCAAGCCAACATTGACCATGTGACCACTAATTTTATCCAGAATAATTGTTTCTAGAAATTTCTAAGTCACCAAATTTGAACTGATGGGTCTGTAATTGCTGGGATTATCCTTACAACCTTTCTTGACCAAGGCCATAATGCTTGCAATTCTCCCACCTTCTGGACCATCCCTGAGTCCAAGGAAAACTGAAGGATTGTGGCTAGAGCCCCTGCAACCTCTGCTCTCATTTCCTTGGATGTATCTCATCCAGTCTCATTTCCTTATCAACTTGAATTGCCAACACTTCCAGTAAATCCAAAGTTTCTTTCTTATTAATTTTGAGCGCGTCTAGTGACTGAGTTCCTTCCTCTATGGCCTAGGTGGAATCTCCCTATGTGGCTTTCTGATCTCTAAACAGCACTACTTCTCCTTGAATCACTCTTTTACTATTTGTACATTGATAGCAGACTTTGAACAGCCCCTGTTAGCTGCCAGCTTTTTCTCATAATTTCTTTTTAGTCATAGAGTCATAGAGATGTACAGCAAGGAAACAGACCCTTCAGTCTAACCCGTCCATGCCGACCAGATCTCCCAACCCAATCTAGTCCCATCTGCCAGCAACCGGCCCATATCCCTCCAAACCCTTCCTATTCATATACCCATCCAAATGCCTCTTAAATGTTGCAATTGTTCCAGTCTCCACCATTTCCTCTGGCAGCTCATTCCATACACATACCACCCTCTGTGTGAAAATGTTGCCCCTTAGGTCTCTTTTATATCTTTTCCCTCTCACCCTAAACCTATGCCCCCTAGTTCTGGACTCCCAGTCCCACAGAAAAGACTTTGTCTATTTATTCTATCCATGCCCCTCATAATTTTATAAACTTCTGTAAGGTCACCCCTCAGCCTCTGATGCTCCAAGGAAAAAAGCCCCAGCCTGTTCAGCCTCTCCCTATAGTTCAAATCCTCCAATCCTGGCAACATCCTTGTAAATCTTTTCTGAACCCTTTCAACTTTCATAACATCTTTCTAATAGGAAGGAGACCAGAATTGCATGCAATATTCCAACAGTGGCCTAACCAATGTCCTGTACAACCACAACATGACCTCCCAACCCCTGTATTCAGTACTCTGACCAATAAAAGAATACCAAACGCCTTCTTCACCGTCCTATCTACCTACGACTCCACTTTCAAGGAGCTATGAACCTGTTTTTTTCACCTGTATTCTGACCTTTTCTGTTCATACAAAAATGCCTCACCTCACACTTCTCTATATCGAATGCTATCTGCACCTGCTCAGTTTGGTTCTCACTTGTATTTGCTGTCTTACACCAGTCAGAAACACACTTTTCCTTCTTTACACACGATTTCAGAAAAAAAAAGAGAAATCAAAATATGGTAGAAGAAAAGTATAATTGAAATTAAATAAAGTAAAACAAAAAACTGAACAAAAAATTCAGAGAAGGAAGTGGAAAATATTAAATTTTAACAGGGAAATGAGGAATTTGAAGAAAAAATATAGCTGCAGCAACAATCGTTAATTAAAGAAACAGACAGAAAAATTGTCTGATTTAAGCAAGTTGAGGAGATAGGCCTCTTGGGTGGTTAACTAGTTCCTGGATAAACATAAGTGTTCTTAAATTTAAAAACTAGTTTAATGGGCTGAATTTTACATTTCTTTGGCTGTATATTTGTATTGAGTTTTTGAAGGGATTTTCACCTCAATACCCAACGAAATCTTGTCCTGTAATTGACCAAACTTGTCTCATTAACTACTTACCCCACCCCTATCGAAGCCCTCACATTTGATCCTAGCCTCATCTTACCACTTAGTCAGAAGTCACATGACATCAGGTTATAGTCCAACAGGTTTATTTGAAATTAGATTAGATTAGATTCCCTACAGTGTGGAAACAGGCCCTTCGGCCCAACAAGTCCACACCGACCCTCCGAAGAGTAACCTACCCAGACCCACTCCCCTACATACACCCCTGACTAATGCATCTAACACTACGGGCAATTTAGCATGGCTAATTCACCTAACTTACACATCTTTGGACTGTGGGAGGAAACCGGAGCACCCGGAGGAAACCCACGCAGACACGGGGAGAATGTGCAAACTCTACACAAACAGTTGCCCGAGGTGGGAATTGAACCCGGGTCCCTGGCACTGTGAGGCAGCAGTGCTAACCACTGAGCCAAATTACAAGCTTGCAGAGCGCTGCTCCTGCATCAGATGAAGTCAACACTCCGAAAGCTTGTGATTTCAAATAAACGTATTGGACTATAACCTGGTGTCATGTGACTTCTAACTTTGTCCACCCAGTCAATGCTGGCATCTCCGTCTCATGGCTAACATCCTACCACAGGCCATTCCTGGAACAACTCATCACTAATGTTCCATCTAATTTTCTCCAGCAGGCCTCCGAAACTGGTGCATGGCAGATACACCCGGAGCCAGAAGTCAATGCTGCAATCAGCATGCTGACACTGTGCAGCTTTGAGGGAATGTTGCTCACCACTCAGCAGATATAAGGACCAGCATCCTAGCACTTTGCCACCTTTCAAAGTCTTTTGGATAAGTGTTGCAACATAATGGTAAAGCAGCTGCAAAGCTATGCTGCACACAGCAAGTGTGGCTGATATTCCCTCGCAAATGCAACCCTATGTTCTCACCCTAGACACTGTTTAACCACCAGGCCACAGAGTTTACCTGTCCACGGCTACATCCCGAAAACACACTCTCTCTAAGTCACCGCTACTCTGAGTAGAGACTGCAGTTGGCCCTTACAATGCTAACCAAATTCTGGCATGATGACCAATGACTACTTAACATTCAATGTCTTGTTTATACTTTGTTGGCTTTGCTCTCAGCAGAGAGGAACCATTTTTTCCATTTTCTTTACACCTATCTCCATCTCTCTTTACCGTCAGTAACATTGCCTTTGATTGTTGGTACCAGCACCCTCACCATCTGTTCCACTCATCCTCCTCTCTCTGTTTACAGCAACATTCCCTTAAATGCTCTCAAGGTCCATGTATGGCATTTGCCACACCGATGCATTCACTTCTGGATCCTCCAGCCACTGCCATGCACAGACCTCAGAGGTCCAGACAGCAGCTGGAGAAATGAGATGGAATGTAAACCAATAACATAAAACTACCATTTTCCAGCTTCTTTCAGTTCTGAAGAGAAGTCATCTCAGACTTGAAATGTTATGTGTTTCTTTTTCCAGAGATGCTGCCAGACTTGCTGAGTTTCTCTAGCACTTTCTTAGTTCAGTTTTCCAGCATCCAAAGTATTTTGCTTTCATTAGTCTGGGCCTTGCTTGTTCTATTTGTCTGTGGAACCCAGGAAGCTGCTCTTGTTTTGGTAGATGTGTTCCCAAGGACAGTTTGTTCTGTGTCATGTTCCCAAACTGTTATGTCTTCAGACTGGAATAATTCACAGGCAACTGCTCTTATATTTGGGGGATTGAGAAAATGTTGTCTGTTGGCATCAAGCAGAAACTTCTGAATTGTTGCCTCTTCCATGAACTAACTCTCAGGTCTCAAAGAGTCAGTCATTTACAGCACAGAAGTGAATTTGGCTCATTGAGTTTATGGGAGAAAGTGAGGACTGCAGATGCTGGAGATCAGAGTCGAAAGTGTGGTGCTGGAAAAACACAGCAGGTCAGGCAGCATCCGAGAAGCAGGAGAATCGACGTTTTGGGCATAAGCCCTTCAGGAATTCCTAATGAAGGGCTTTGCATCAGATACTGAGGCTGCTGAGGATTGAGACAACTGAGGTCTGTGCATGATGAGAACTGGCACATTGCAGAATGCTCTGAACACACATTAACTATCAGCAGGTGAAGGAGAGCTGATGTCAGAGGGACGTATTCACTGAACTACTTCAGGATGACCTGTGACCCAATGGCTTGGAAGGTAATTCACTGTGATTGGCATTGAAGATGACAGTAACACTGAATATTTCACTAGTGGATATTTCCAGAGCTCTATTGTGAATCAGTGTGACATATCCCAGGCAATGACACATCATTGCATCAGGAAGGTTGCAATGCCCTATTGAACAGGTAAAAGACAGATTCTGAGGGCCAGTCCACAAGATCTGTGGGTTTGGAATTATTGCAGGTTTCCCAGGGTTTTTGTCTTAGATGGTGATCAGAGCTCTTTGGGAGTAGCCTGCAGCAGCTCAATGCAGAAGTTCAAAAGGTTTCTACTCTTCCAATGCTCAAATGTGTTACAACCACCAGAAAGAAATCCTCCAGGTGTATAAAAGCAAAATGCTGTGGATGCTGTAAATCTGAAATACAAGCAAAGCGTGCTGGAGAAACTCCACAGGTCTGGCAGCATCTGTGGAGAGAAGACAATCAAGGTTTCAAATGCAATAGGACTTTTCTTCAGAATGATCTGTGCACTTTTTCCAGAAATCCCTTGTGCCATTCTCTGGAACTCACTGCTCTCAAAACTATTTAAGATCCATGCAGAGATAGATTCTATTTGGTAGGGCTCTCCATTGAAATTGTGGCTAATGCTATCACTCCTGTATCTGCAAAACATGGCTGAGGTGAGGTACAGAGCTTCTTGTAGTTCCACAAGACTAACAATTGAGCACACTGTTGAAGATGAGGTTCCAGTACCTCAGCCACGGCAGAGCTGTGTCTTGAAAAGTGGTGAGTAACTTTGTGGTCTGCTACAATCCTTAGATGGGGAGAATGGGGAGATTATAAGTGAGCAGGTTGACAGGCATATTAGGGCTTCAGTATAAAATACCAAGTCCACGAAGAGACATGTGAGGGAGGCACGTGATTCCTTTATTTTGAATATGTTCCACCAAAAGTAATATCCCTGAAAGCCTTGATGGTCTAGGGATGACTTTCATGCAAGCAGTACATCTTCACCCAACTCCCCAAGCTTCCTTTGGAAAAATCTTCCAGTCTCGTATCCTCTACCCCTGAGAAGGACAGGGCAGCAGGAATATAGGAATCCCACCACCTACAAGCCAACCTCTAAACCGCACATGACCTTGACCTGAAATAGTGTACTGAAAATGAGAAAGTGGAAAATGTAGGATTTAATGAAAATATAGATGCGTGTCTGTAATATACTATGATGTGACTGTAATCCCAGTGGTTATGAGTTGGGCTCAGTTAGAAGAATGGGACTTGTACAAACCCGAAGATGGGACTCTGCATTCTTACCATCATGTAGATATTGATTATATACAATTTAAAAGAAACCCAGGCATATATGAGTTCGCATGAAGAACAGAAAAATCCAGATTAATCTAGAATTTACTTGACATGTACCAAACACCCTGAGTCTTCCTTGCCATCAAAGGAGCTCTGGTTTTGGTTTGCCTCTCCTTTCCTCTTGTTGGAATGTGTTTGATCAGTAGGTGAAACATCCCTTCCTTAAAGGTCATCCAGTGTTGCAATTCCAAGAGGGATGAATGAATTTGTTCCACTTTATCCAACACTAAAGAAAAATGCATGTATTTCCCTTGATTTCACTTTTTTTTGTGCATTAACTTTGCAGACATTTTAGTACTGGAGTAAGACTCTAAACAACATTGAAACCCTTCAGATACAAATTTTCTTGTCACTTCCCCTGCTGCTCGACATTATTTACATAGAGAGCTTGGGGTTCGACTTAACCCTTTCCCAACTCTCCACTAATTGTGCATTTAATAAAAAGCAGATAATTTACGCATTCAGATTGCAACTGTTATTTCTGATGTTGATCAACAGTGATTTGCAGGCAACTGAAATGCCACGGAAAGCAAGTGGAAACTCCAAATTCTGGGACCTATTTTGATGTTTTAATCAGGAAGTGAACAGGGAGACCTCTGTAGCTTTTCCATGTTTGGTTAGAGATAAAAAAACTGCAGATGCTGGAATCTAAAGTAGACGGGCAGGAGGCTGGAAGAGCACAGCAAGCCAGGCAGCATCAGGAGGCAGAGAAGTTGATGTTTCGGCTATAACCCTTCTACAGAACAGGGATGGGTGTAGGGGGAGCTGCGGATAAAGGGGGTGGCGGAGGCATGGTGGTGAAGTGGGGATAGGTGAAGACAAGTAGAGGTACGACCTGGTTGGTCAATGGGAGGAATGAATACTTTGGTGGCAGGGAGGAGTGGGGGGGAGAGGGAGGGGCTCAGAGGAGAGGTGGGGGGTGGGAATGGAGGTTATTTGAAATTGGAGAACTCAATGTTGAGTCCTCCAGGCTGTAGGCTGCTCAGGCGGAAGATGAGGTGTTATTCCTCTAATTTGCAGTTTGGTTCATTGTGGCCACTCTTCCAACCAGAGGTTCATCTGCCTCTCTTCCAACTGAGTTAGACAGAGGTTCACCTGCCTGCCTTCCAACCGAGTTAGACAGAGGTTCACCTACCTGTCTTCCAACCTAGTTAGACAGAGGTTCATCTGCCTCTCTTCCAACTTGGTTAGGCAGAGGTTTACCTGCCTCTCTTCCAACCTGGTTAGATAGAGGTTCACCTGCATCTCTTCCAACCTAGTTAGACAGAGGTTCATCTGCCTCTCTTCCAACTTGGTTAGGCAGAGGTTTACCTGCCTCTCTTCCAACCTGGTTAGATAGAGGTTCATCTGCCTGTCTTCCAACTTGGTTAGACAGAGGTTCATCTGCCTCTCTTTCAACCTGGTTAGACAGAGGTTCATCTGCCTCTCTTCCAACTTGGTTAGGCAGAGGTTTACCTGCCTCTCTTCCAACCTGGTTAGATAGAGGTTCACCTGCATCTCTTCCAACCTAGTTAGACAGAGATTCACCTGCCTCTCTTCCAGCCGAGTTAGACAGAGGTTCACCTGCCTGTCTTCCAACCTAGTTAGACAGAGGTTCACCTACCTGTCTTCCAACCTAGTTAGACAGAGGTTTACCTGCATCTCTTCCAATCTGGTTAGACAGAGGTTCATCTGCCTCTCTTCCAACCTAGTTAGACAGAGATTCACCTGCCTCTCTTCCAACCTAGTTAGACAGAGGTTTACCTGCCTCTCTTCCAATCTGGTTAGACAGAGGTTCATCTGCCTCTCTTCCAACCTGGTTAGACAGAGGTTCATCTGCCTCTCTTCCAATCTGGTTAGACAGAGGTTCATCTACCTCTCTTCCAACCTAGTTAGACAGAGGTTCATCTGCCTGTCTCTAACTTGGTTAGACAGAGGTTCACCTGCCTCTCTTTCAACCTGGTTATACAGAGAGTCAACTGCCTGTCTTCCAACCTAGTTAGACAGAGGTTCATCTGCCTCTCTTCCAACCTAGTTAGTCAAAGGTTCACCTGCATCTCTTCCAACTTAGTTAGAGAGATGTTCACATGCCTCTCTTTCAACCTAGTTTATTGCATCAGTTGCTTCCAGTGTAGTCTCCTGTAGACTAGGGAGACCAAATGTAAACTTAAGGAATGGTTTGCCGAGCATTTCAGCCGGGCCTGCAGGGACTGACCTGACCTCCCAGTCACCGTCCATTTTAATTCCCCTTCTTATTTCCTTTCCGACATGACCATCCTTGGCCTTCTCAATTGCCACAACAAACCAAACTGCTAATTGGTGGATCAATACTTCATCTTCCGCCTGGGCAGCCTACTGCCTAGAAGACTCAACATTGAGTTCTCCAGTTTCAAATAACCTCCCTTCCTATCCCCCGACTCCCTTTCCAGCTCCTCCCCCTCCCTTCCACTCCTCCCTGCCACCTAACAGATTCATTCCTCCTATTGACCAACCAGTTTGTACCCTCTACCTGTCTTCACCTATCCCCACTTCACCACCACTCCCTCTATCTGTGGCTCCCCCTATACCCAACCCCAATTCTGTA
Organism: Chiloscyllium plagiosum; assembly: GCF_004010195.1. Taxonomy (NCBI): domain Eukaryota; kingdom Metazoa; phylum Chordata; class Chondrichthyes; order Orectolobiformes; family Hemiscylliidae; genus Chiloscyllium; species Chiloscyllium plagiosum. The sequence continues at coordinate 139,877,679 of NC_057711.1, read as the reverse complement.
GAAGGGTTACACCCGAAATGTCAACTTCTCCACCCCCCTGATGCTGCCTGACTGGCTGTGTTCTTCCAGCCTCCTGCCTGTAGTTTTCCCATACAGAAGCAGTTCTCTGGGCACAAGAGACTCATCAGGTAAATGCAAAACCATCCTCTGAAGTCCAGAGATTGTTTAAACGCTGCTTCCTCCCCACCAAGTAAAATCATTATGTCACCTATTTCAGACTCCTACCACCTGAAACCATTCTTACTGCCATCTATTTTAAATGTGGTGGATAACCAATGCCCACCACCTCTAATTTCCAGTGGTTGCTCTCTGTCCTCTCTACAGCTGTTTCAGGTGAAAAATAGTCTGACTGTATTTAATTGGATCCCAACAGTTAAAATTACCATGATCTACTGCTTCCTCTGCTGGGTACTGCATTTAAAAACAACCTCCATGTAAGTGGGGCATTTGTTGAAGTTGTGCTATGAAGGCAAATCGCTGTGAGGAAATTTGCACCTTCTGATGCCGACCACATTCTCATTCATTTTTTAATGCCTGCAGCTATAAAACTGGGCTGTGTGATGCTGCTGACTTCAGCACAACAGGACCCCACAAAATAAATAATAGCAGGGGATTCACTTCGGATGGCTTAGAGCTAGGCTGGTGTTGATCATAAAGCTATGGAGAACACCGATGCAGGTACTCTATGTGAATGGTAAAGGCAGAAAAGCTTGTTAATTCAGTTAGCATCTGATGCTAATTTTGCACTGATTTTGTCATTTTGACTCATACTTTTTCTGTTAGACCCTTAAACCCCAACAACATGAGAATACAACCTACACAAGGGATGCTCTTAGCATTATTCAAAGATATTGCCATCCAACTTTTAGGTGAGGTACTTTTGACTTTCCACTTGCTGCTGCAAAGCTTCTGGAAGTCACTGTGCTGTGCAAGAGGGTTAGATAGCAGGTGCAGAGCAAGAGAACAGACATTGTGCATATGAAGCAGAGAGAAGCAGGAGGTATATGAATACGACTCTGCCAGGTTAATGGACTTCTCCATGAGGCAGCAACCTATTGACTGCACAAATGTAATCTCTGAAGTGCTTCAATTCAGTGGGGTACTAGAACCATGAAGGGAATTCACTCACTAAACCTTCTGATGCTTAATGCTCAGATTATCATCTGATGCATTCCTGCTTTCTAAGAAAAATTGCACCAATCAGCCATTTCAACTATCTTTGAGCTGCCACATCAAATCAGCATATATTGTCTGGCAACAAGAACTGCACACTGTATACGTGACTGATAATGACTCCCCTCTGTCATGCAACTGAATGCAGGTTAGATTAGATTAGATTAGATTAGATTAGATTAGATTAGATTACTTACAGTGTGGAAACAGGCCCTTCAGCCCAACAAGTCCACACTGACCCGCCGAAGTGCAACCCATCCAGACCCATTCCCCTACATTTACCCCTTCACCTAACACTACGGGCAATTTAGCATGGCCAATTCGCCTAACCTGCACATTTTTTGGACTGTGGGAGGAAACCGGAGCACCCGGAGGAAACGCAGGCAGACACGGGGAGAATTTGCAAACTCCACACAGACAGTCACCTGAGGCGGGAAATGATCCCGGGTCTCTGGTGCTGTGAGGCAACAGTGCTAACCACTGTGCCACCACGGTTGTGGTTGTGGTTCTAGAATTGACAGTCATGCTATATGAAATTGTCCATCAACATCTTAAATAAATCATTGCACTTCCTGGACTGGTCAAGAGGGAGCACTACAACACTCACCAGAATATGTCTCCTCATTTCTGAGACGAAATTACCCATTTCAAAATCTTGATGTCTTATTGACTCTGAGATGAACTTTTGATCCTGCATTCATGCCATCCTAGGATTTCCATCTCTGCAACATCACCCACTTTCATCCTTTCATCAGCACTTCCAAGCTGGAAATGATGAATTTTTGATCTCTGTGTAAAGTTTTATGCCAGGTTTGATCTGGAATCTTTCATGGTATTTGACAGACTGCAGACTATGACAGGTGGGCGGCACGGTGGCACAGTGGTTAGCACTGCTGCCTCACAGCGCCAGAGACCCGGGTTCAATTCCCGCCTCAGGCGACTGATTGTGTGGAGTTTGCACGTGTCTGCGTGGGTTTCCTCCGGGTGCTCCGGTTTCCTCCCACCATCCAAAGATGTGCAGGTCAGGTGAATTGGCCATGCTAAATTGCCTGTAGTGTTAGGTAAGGGGTAAATGTAGGGGTATGGGTGGGTTTCGCTTCGGCGGGTCGGTGTGGACTTGTTGGGCCGAAGGGCCTGTTTCCACACTGTAATCTAATCTAGTCTGTGAGTTCATTAAGTATTGTGATATGCAATGCCATCTGTCTTTTCCTATCTAGTATCTCATTGAATTCCCTATCGGAAATGTCTGCAGAAGAACTTGCCTCTGGGGAGCTATCACAAATGTAATCCTTTCTCGATGGCCTTGCTGCAAATCATTCATGACTGATGGCTTGCCATGTGCAGATCCTATCTCCACACTATCTTCTAAGGTAGACCTGGTGCCAGTGTCTGGGATGGTGGCTGTCAATGTCAGATCAAGTGATTGTGTTTCTTCCTCAGAGGTCTGCTGTTCCTTCTTGATGAGGCGGCAGTTCTTGTTGGTCTGAGAGCATAAATGCACAAACGGAGAGTTGATATGAGGGATGGTGGGGGGGGGGGGGGTGTTGACAGTGAAAGTGGGATTTGCCTGGTTACACAGCTTACACACCAGATTGTTGACTTAGAGTTGGGCTTGAAAAAGTGTATGAGGCAGGAGCAATGTTAGTTGCCACAATTTCACTGGCAGCCATGACATTAATACCAAGCACTGTCCGTCCCCAAGAAATGAAGGCATTCAGCTGTATCTGTCTCTTTTCTAGTGTGCCATCTTTTCCTGGTCGTTGGAGAGTAAAGGATTAACTATACCTTTATTCTAATAATAGCTACTAATTGTATGAATAAGGAACTACATGGTTTGATCATATGGAATTGGGACCTGTGCGTGAGCCTCCATAGATGTTCTCCGTTGGTCCATTCACAGGAACTGTGTTGAGTCCTCGTTTATCCTGTAGCCTTAAAAATCCAGAATACCTAAGTTTATCTACACTCCTATAAAGCTTTCCACTGACAAACATGAAAATCATGAAATCCAGAATATTTGAATGCAACCTATGCAGAGACACAGTCAGTTCAGATACACCAATACACAGAAACATGCACATTTCAGTAAATTGAATTAAATTAAATCCTAAATATAAGCCCATCGTAACAGCAGTGTATATGGTATCAAAAGCACAGGATCATCAAAAAAATGAACTGTTGGATTTGCAGCCAAAACAAGACTAATGGGGACGAACAGGTGGAATATGCAAATAGATTTGTGATTCAATGTCATTTTCAAATTAATTCAATACTCTAGAGTGTAACCAGAGACAAAGATTCCACAAAAGAAGATTTGTTTTCTTTGATCATGGCTAGCCTGCCAGTTGCATGCTGACAGGTTCTCTGTTTAAGCAGGCAAATTCTATGACTTAAATTTGCTATTCACCTAATTTCCATAGTAATGAAAGTAACTTATCAAGAGCTTATGAGCTAGAGATAGCAACCATTGAAACCTCCAGCTTAAAATGCCTTAAAAAAAGAACAACAGACAGACTTTCAGAAATAAGCTTAAATAAATAAAAAAACGACCCTCCAAATTTGAATTGTTCACTTGCTCAGGTGCCTGCTGTTTCCATTCTTTCCCCTTTATTGTCACTCACGGAATTATATAATTAAGCATCTGACTGTTAAAGTAGTTTCCATATTGTGCACTAAACGAAAGAGAGTTTAAGGAGCTCGATGCTTGGTTTCATTCAGCAATAGTCTATTTTCACAAAACAACATAAGTTAGGTCTCAAAGAGCAGAGATCTGCATCACGGAATACTGTTAAGAAATGACAATTATTCAAGAAAAGTAAAAATAACACCATCTGATTTGGTTTACAAATATGTCCTACTGAACATTAGCAAATTACTTTCATCTGTGGATTTTGTGGCAGCTCTTTACACAATAGTTGATTTCATTTGTAGATGAGCTGCATCCTTGCCTTCTAATTGACTGGTATAGGTGGCAATTTTCTATTACAGACCAATTATCAATTCAACACTCTGAATCCTGAACAGATTGGTCTCTTGGGATTGATCTTGTTTTTGCCTGATGAAAACTGCATTATAATAAGGTTGCTTTTCCTCTATATCAATGGGATTAGTAATAACATTGCATGTAAGTCCATATTATTAAAAATATCTGAGAAGCAAGGTTTGACATTTTTATCAGCCTGCTCCACAGGAATAGTGATTACAGTGCCAGGACAACATGACACAGTTTCACATGGTGTACTATGAAAGCACTATTATTGTTGTTACTTAGACAGAAACAATGGCAGGAATTCATACTGTTTCATTATAACTCTTACAAAAATGTATTTGTTTGACGTTTAACAGAAAACAAAATGAAGTAGTGCAAGCCATGCCTATTCTTTTGAATTATTTTGAAATATGTCACAATAGAAAGCTAAGGAATTTGGTGGTGAAACAGGTAAAGGAACAATATATTGCATTTATATCACACATTTAATGTAGTAGAGCACCCCAAGACATTTTACAGGAGTGTAATCAAGTATAATGTTACATTGGGCTGTATGAAAGATATTACATGTGAATAAAAGCTTGATCAAACATGTAAGCTTTAAGGAATGCCATAAAGGATAAGAAAACATATGAGAGGCAGAATGATTTAAAGAGGAGATTCAGTTCTTAGCACCTGAGATGGTCGGAAGTAAAAGGATAAACAGCAGGCTTTACAAGGATGCTAAAGCCTTGGAGAGAGAGCAAAGAGATTAACTATAATTATACCAGGAATGAGGGATTTGAGATACAAGGAAAGATTAGAGAAATTGAGTTTGTTCTCTTTGGAGTAGAGAAGATTAAGAGGTGACCTTAATAAGGTATTCAAAATAATGAGCAATTTTGACACAGTAAAGAAGGGTATTCTGTTTCCAGTAGTTGGTCAGTAAATAGGAGGCATCATTTCAAGATTGAATGAGAGCAAAGAGTGAGATGACGAGAAACTTCTTTACTCAGAAAATTGTTAGAATTTCGAATGAACTGTGTGGGACAGTGGTGTAGGTGGATTTCATATAAGGTTTCAAAAGTGAACTGGAAATATGTTTGAAAGTGATTAATTTAGAGGGCAGTGGAGATAGGGCTGGAGAATGGGACTAGCTGTGTAGCTCTTTTGAGAACTGATAGAGACATGATGGTTCAAATGGCCATCTTCTGTACTGTTAATGCTATGATTCTACATCATATACTTGCATGGGAATGTGCCCTGGGGAGGAGATGTTGGGTGTTACAGATGACCAATGCAACAGAAGGAATGGTCCCTTCAGAAAGCTGAAAGGGGAGGGGAAAATGTGTTTGCTGATGCTTTCTTGCTGGTAATAACAGAAATGGTGGAGGATAACCTGGTGAATGTGAGGGCTATTGAGAGTGGAAGATGAGGTCAAAACTAACTTTATCATTAATTGCATGATTGCTTTGAGGTGGGAAGTTCAACACTTTCAGGTCCTAGCCAAGATTCCCATTTTCAAATGGCTGACGGCTAGTGCTTATCCTTTTATTGTCACTCTCACTTCATTTACTTGCAACTTTGTTCCTTTATCTGCCCTCTTACCACTCCCTTCTTTCTTGAACAATATACTCTTTTGTCATCTAACCTTTTCTGCCTTCCACCTTTGAGAAGGGAAGAGTTTCAAAGCTATCCCGGCAAGCTGGGAAAGAGTGCAAGAGCAGCCAGAGGCCAGAGGCCAAAGATCACAGAGAATCACAGAAGTTTCTATGGCTCACTATCCAGGAAAGTGGTGAGGGGGTGCTCACATTCAGAGTGAAAAGATCAAATTTATGAGGATTTGAAACAAAGTTGGAAGATTTGCATTTTTTTCCCTTAAGAGACACTCTAATAGGAAAATCTCACTGCAAAATTTAGTTCTGGGTTACAAGACATTAGACTAGAAAGGGAAAAAGGTGTAAGTTAACCCTTGGGAATTAAGAATCGTTTTGGACTGAACCTGAGAAAATGGAATAATGATTTAAGGATCAGTATAACATATACTGTGAAGTGAGCTTTTCAGTTGTGTTAAAAATAAAATTGGAAAGTTCAGTTCCACAGTTAAAAATGTAAAGTTGTCTACAACAACTTCAGTGGTGTTTAGTAAATAGTATTTTTGGTCTTGTTGCTACAGTAAAGGTCTTAAAACATGAAATCTTGTCATGTCAGCCAGTGTTGATGAGTTTGCTGCTCAGACAGAGATGTGGGTCATTTCCCACAGTCTTTTTATTTCTCCTCATTCTGCATTTATACTGTGACAGATCATGATTGGCTGAAGCCTCATTCACAAACTTGTGTTCACTTTCTCCCCTTCCATGTTCAAATCCTGGTCATGACAAATCTATCAAATCCTAATCGATGTTTGGCTTCCAGTTCCTGACTGCAAAATATCTCCATCTAATAGCCTAGAAAAATTAAAAACTGGAAGTTTGAATCTATTTCTTTAAGTTATTTGCCTCTACAGTGATCATACAGGTAATTATTTGTTCATCTGGAAGAATGTGTGGTCTCTAAAATATAGCTTGTGTTAAAACTCCCAACCTTGAAAAAATCTATCATTACTGTATATTATACAGTATCACGCACAAAGAAAGCAAGCAGCAAGTGAAATATCTTTGGAAACCCAGCAGAAAAGATCCTGCCTCAAATTTTGCACTGACTGCATTGGAAAATCAGAGAAAATTCAAGACAATCTTAGTTGAGTCAATTAAGGAAAAGGGCAGTAGGAAATTCAGGGAATTAGGATCTAGATTAGAGTGGTGCTGGAAAAACACAGCAGGTCAGGCAGCATCTGAAGAGCAGGAAAATCTACATTCTGGGCAAAAGCCCTTCATCAGGAATGAGGCAGGGAGCCTCTGAGGTGGAGAGATAAATGGGAGGGGGTGGGGCTGGGGATAAGGTAACTAAAAGTACAATAGGTGGATGGAGTTAGGGATGGAGATGATAGGTTGGAGAGGAGGGTGGAGTGGATAGATGGGAAGGAAGATTGGCAGATAGGACAGGTCATGAGGATGGTATGAGTTGGCAGGTTGAAACTGGGGTAAGGTGGGGGGAGGGGAAATGAGGAAACTGGTGAAGTCCACATTGATGCCCTGAAAATGAAGTGTTCCAAGGCAGAAGATGAGGCGTTCTTCTTCCAGGCGTTGAGTGGTGAGGGAGTAGTGGTGGATGAGGCCCAGGACATGCATGTCCTCAGCCACGGGGTGGTGGGGTTGATTGGTGCGGGTGTCCCGGAGATATCCCCTGGCGGAAATGTCGGTGGATGATGCGGTTTATGCAGAGGTTGGTAGGATGGATGGTGAGGACTGGGGGGGTTCTGTCCTTGTGGTTGGAGGGGTGGGGCTTGAGGGCAGAGATGCGGGACATGGATGAGATGCATTGGAGAGGATCTTCAACCAGGTGGGAAAGCAAATTACTGTCCTTAAAGAAGGAGGCCATCTGGTGTATTCTGTGGTGGAACTGGTTTCCTGGGAGCAGATATGGCGGAGGTGGAGGAGTTGGGAATACGGGATAGCATTTTTGCAGGAGGTAGGGTGGGAAGCGGTAGCTGTGGGAGTCAGTGGGTTTGTAAAAAATGTCACTGTTAAGTCAGTCATCATTGATGGAGATGGGGACGTCCAATAAGGGGAGGGAGGTGTCAGAAATGGTCCAGGTGAATTTAAGGTCTGGATGGAATATGTTGGTGAAGTTGATAAATTGCGCAATCTCCTTGCGGGAGCACGAGATGGCGCCAATGCAGTCATCAATGTAGCGGAGGAAGGGGGGGTGAGTGGTGCCAGTGTAACTACGGAAGATGGACAGTTCTACGTAGCCACCACCCATGCCCTCCACCTCCTTCAAGACTTCCATTTCCCGGCCTCCAATGTCTCATCTTCACCATGGATATCCAATCCCTCTACACCTCCATCCACCATGACAAGGGCCTCCAAGCCCTCCATTTCTTCCTCCCCCAACATCTCCACCAGTACCCTTCCACTGACACTCTCATTCATTTGGCTGAACTGGTCCTCACCCTTAACAGTTTCTGTTTTGAATCCTCCCACTTCCTCCAGACGAAATGGGTAGCCATGGGCACCCGCATGGGCCCCAGCTATGCCTGTCTCTTTGTTGGATACATAGAACAGTCCATCTTCCGTAGATACATTGGCACCACTCCCTACCTCTTCCTCCGCTACATTGATGACTGCATCAGCGCCACCTCGTGCTCCCGCAAGGAGATTGAGCAGTTCATCAACTTCACCAGCACATTACACCCTGACCTTAGATTCACCTGGACCATCTCTGACACCTCCCGTCCCTTCCTGGACCTCTCCATCTCCATCAATGAAGACTGACTTAAAACTAACATTTTTTTACAAACCCACTGACTCCCACATCTACCTGGATTACACCTCTTCCCACTCTACCTCCTGCAAAAATGCTATCCCGTATTCCCAATTCCTCCACCTCCGCTGAATCTGCTCCCAGGAGGACCAGTTCCATAACAAAACACACCAGATGGCCTCCTTCTTTAAGGACCGTAATTTGCCTGACCACATGGTTGAAGATGCCCTCCAACGCATCTCATCCATGTCCCGCATCTCCACCCTCAAACCCCACCCTCCAACCGCCCCTCACCTCCATCCAAGGCCCCAAAGGAACCTTCCACATCCATCAAAGTTTGATATGCACATCGACCAATGTCATTTATTGTATCTGTTGCTCCCGTGCAGTCTCCTTTACAGTGGGGAGCCTGGATGCCTCCTAGCAGAGCACTTTAGGGAACATCTCTGGGACACCCGTACCAATCCACCCCACCGCCCCGTGGCCCAATATTTCAACTCCCCCTCCCACTCTGCCAAGGACATAGAGGAACTGGGCCTTCTCCACCGCCACTCCCTCACCACTCAATGCCTGGAGGAAGAACACCTCATCTTCCACCTCAGAACACTCCATCCCCAGGGCTTCAATGTAGACTTCACCAGTTTCCTCATTTCCCCATCCCCCATCTTACCCCAGTTGTTTCAACCTGCCAGCTCAGCACCATCCTCATGACCTGTCCTACTTGCCAATCTTCCTTCCCACCTATCCGCTCCACCCTCCTCTCTGACCTATCACCTCCATCCCCACCTCTATCCCCACCACTATCTACCTATTGTACTCTTAGCTACTTTCTCCCCAGCCCCTCCCATTTATCTCTCCACCCCTGAGGCTCCCCGCCTCATTCCTGATGAAGGGCTTTTGCCGGAAATGTCGATTTTCCTGCTCCTCAGATGCTGCCTGACCTGCTGTGCTTTTCCAGCACCACTCTAATCTAGACTCTGATCTCCAGCATAGGTAGTCCTCACTTCCGCCTAATTCAAGGAATTAGTCTGGGTCACTCTGGAAAACCTTCTCACTCCTATTTAGTGTGCATCATGGTATTCAGTTTAGAGGAACTAAATAAAGGTAAATAACTTCAAGTGGTTGGAAAGAGAATTCAGGATAAAGTTAAAAAAAGTAATGCTTGGAAATGAATGTTTTAGATTTTTAGATTAGATTAGATTAGATTACATTACAGTGTGGAAACAGGCCCTTCGGCCCAACAAGTCCACACCGACCCGCCGAAGCGAAACCCACCCATACCCCTACATTTACCCATTACCTAACCCTACGGGCAATTTAGCATGGCCAATTCACCTGACCCTGCACATCTTTGGACTGTGGGAGGAAACCGGAGCAATCTTTATCATTTTAAGACATCCAGCACCTCCTGTTCTCCAATGTGCATTCTTTTCAAGACATCACTATGTATTTTCCCAATCCACACAGTCAGTCGCCTGAGGCGGGAAGTGAACCCGGGTCTCAGGCTCTGTGAGGCAGCAGTGCTAACCACTGTGCCACCGTGCCGCCCACTATGCCACCGTGCCGCCCACATGTTCTTGATTGTACTGAAGTTCCATTTTGAAATATACAAGATGGGTCAGATTAGTATGTTCCATTTGTAAGTTTAACCGCTTTTTCTTTATTTGAATAATGTGTTGTTACAGAGAGCATTTAAATGTTCTTCTGCAAGAAATGTAATTTTGATACAATTGCATCTCAAAAAAAAGTTTTGTTTAAAGCAATCCAAAGGCATTTAACTGCAATATCAAGTTTTACTCATTTCCTGTCTCAACCTCATTGTTGTCGCACAAAAGGATGCAACAGATAAAATATGCTACCTAATCTGGGTGTCATCAAAGCCATTTCCTGCCCTATTTCTCTCTATTTTTGGATCCTTAGCACAAAAGCATATTAGAAATATTTTGAAGTAACGCAGTTGGTATTTTACAGTTCTTCATAAATGGAATGGTTGAAGCAATGACACAAGGCATTGTGAGATTTGCAGGATCGTACATCCTAAATTTCCACAAAGTTCTCCCGACTCCATCTGTGAAAGATGTAGAGATACAACATAGATACCTGCAAAATGATCATTATGCAGTTTTCTCAGGTTACTTTGCTGGGCTCCTGTCAATGTGGGTTCCTTAGAGTATCCTGTAAATTTTATTAATTTCTTATTGAGGAATTCCCCTACATGTGTCTAAAATTAAGTTTAACTTGAAAGTTGTCCAACAGCTGCAACAACTTGCAAATATGTTTTGCCTTTAATGTACAAAACATTCCAAAAACATTGCACAAGCCCCATCAAACTAGATTGGACAGTATATATCAAATAAAGAGCTATTAGGAGAGATGAGACAGGTTTAAAGCTGTGATCAAGGGGGAGCAGGTAGAGAGGCAAAGAGGTTTAGAGATGGAATTGCAGAGGTTAGAACCTAGTGCTTCAGGGTAACAAACGTGGAACAATTAAAACTGGGAATGCACAAGGGGCCAGAAGGAAGAGTGTAATTATTCTGGAATGTTATAGAACAAGGAAAGATTGCAGAGTCAGGGGAGGCAAAGGCTGTGGAGGGAGTTGTAAAGGAGATTGCAAGTTTTAGAATCGAGGCATTGGTCAGCAAGGAGCCAATGGTGATCAGTAAGCACAGGGGTGAATCAAGAGTTAACAGTCATAAAGGCTAGGTGTATTTCACAAAGGCATTAGTGAACTGTCAATTAATTTCTTGTTTCATTTCATCCTTTTTTAAAATGTTTTAATATTTTGTGTCAAAGTAGACCAATACTCAAGCTTCTGTTTAAAACAGGTTAAAGGTTAACCTATTGCAAGCCATTGTTGAAGGTTCCTTTAGAACAAATGGATAAAATTAACTTTAAAAATGCAAATTACCAAGAATAAATAAGACAAAAGAATACTTATAAGGAGGATGTCCCAACAAGTCTCTGTGGTAGACTATTGGGGTCCATTATCTGAGTGCCTTTTAGCTGAAAAGAATATTTTAACTTTTGAAGTCAGATCCAGTGGCTGTAATGGCTTATGTAGGTGAATACTTGATGTTTTCCTGTATAGGTAGACACAGCAGCTCAGCAGACTTTGGAAGGGAGATTTTCATTGTCTCCACTGTTGGTGTGTTTTCAGCGCTTACACACTGCTTGGCTTCCATTAACAAGAACAGCATTAGGTTTCTATATACTTGTCTTTATATCTTCCTTCAGTCAATTGTTCTCCTCCTGAAATATCTCCACAGAAGCCAACATTCTGTCACCAAGTCACCCTTTCTTTACATGTGGAGAATTCTTGGCACTGATCCAGCTCCCTCAGAACTTGCTCTCAGAGTGAACAGAACCTCTGATATTCCTGTTCTGTCAGTCAGGCCTCGCTGATTGGAACAGACTTGGGGGCGGCATGGTGGCACAGTGGTTAGCACTGTTGCCTCACAGCGCCAGGGACCTGGGTTAAATTCCCACCTCAGGCAACTGTCTGTGTGGAGTTTGCACATTCTCCCCGTGTCTGCATGGGTTTCCTCCGGGTGTTCCGGTTTCCTCCCACAGTCCAAAAATGTGCAGATTACGTGAATTGGCCATGCTGAATTGCCTGTAGTGTTAGGTGAAGGGGTAAATTTAAGGGGAATGGGTTTGAGTAGGTTGCTCTTCGGAGGGTCAGTGTGGACTTGTTGGGCCCAAGGGCCTGTTTCCACACTGTAGGTAATCTAATGTAATCTAATCATAAAAAGATTGACAGCCCCAATCAGGGAACCCCTATTCTATGAAGTTTACCTGGCTGACCTTGTTACAATCACTTACACCCTCTCCATCCACATCAGCCCCTCAAATGATCTGAGGATGTTGCTTAGAGTCTTATACTAGAGTTTTGCACACAAGCTGCTATAGGCCATTTCTAAAGAGGTTTCTGATGATTTTGGGGAATCAAGGGTTCCGAAAACAAAGAAGTTAATTACACTGAGTTCCTTTGATGTTCTTCCTCGAGTGTGCTGTTCTCTCTAAAGCTTGGATTCTCATACCCCTAATATCTGTTTGCCAACTTCTGGTGTTTCAAGAAACTTTGTATACCCAGGCATGTGTCTCTTACTTAGAACTTGCAGATGTCCAGTAAGGTGATCTGTAGCAGCCATGCTTGTAGCTTCTTGTGCCCATTTAAAGTAGGAATTATTTTTTCAACAATGTATAATTTCATAATTCTTTGTTTGTGACATAAAGACATGAATAAAGGCTTGGACATCAGATGAACCAAAACAGGACAGAGCTGGGCAATGTTACGTAGATGGAAAAAAGTGGTATTTACGCTGGAAGAAATTCCTGGAAATTCTCTGAGGATTTCATTTAAAGAGACTGGGTTCTATGTTTACCTGATAGAAGTCCCTATGAGAAAAGGAATGGTTGGCATTGGGCCTTCTGGCTCAGGCCAATCTGAAGGAATAACACAAGAAATAAATGAGGTCAGGTAGAATAACATCAGCCTCTGCAGAAAAAACAATGAGGACATCAAGGACAGCTTTCAGCAGAAGGTCCTATCTCTCCAACATCTTCTAGAGCATGATTCATGCATTCACATGATCCAAGACCTGTACGGAAAGAGACTGCACTTTACCAGTGAGCTCATAACCAGTGAGCATGTGGAACAAAACCCCATCCCTTAGAATACAGTCAAGACTGAATATCCTGTAGCTTTTGTTTTACACTATGGGCATATGCAAAGTTGCTGTATGTAATATGACATTTCACAATCCTTGACACCTTTACTGAAGGGAGCTCTCTGTGGCTTTATACACTTGGTGGAATGACTACGTAACAACCCCTGTTGTCAGTGAGGACCAGAGGTGCAGACCATTCAGATTCAACTGGATTGCAGGATTTCTCATGGACTGGGGATCAGTTGACTCACACATGTAGCAATGCAAGCACCTCATTTGGACTTGGAAGTTCAGGAATAAGATGGGATTCCACTCCCTCAAAGTATTGTTCACATGCAACCATGAGCTGTGGATGATTCAGGTAAACACCTGTTATCCAGTTAGTTGCATCATGAAACAATCACAGATCTTTCAGCATCCAACATAATTGCATGGGTGGTGTCAGGGTGACAAGCAACATACTCTGTTGCCATGGCTAAGGTCACTGGTGACTTGCTGCACTCTCCACTGTCTGCTGGTCATGAGAGATTGGGTGTTACCACCAGCAACTGAAGATGCGTTTGAGGGGTATATGCTATCATCAGACTTTTTGTCACATACTATACCTTCCAGGACTTAGAGAGTCTGTCATCTGCAGCCAATTGTGTCAAATCTTTCCTTATGCAGATCACTTTTGAAATGATCACCACCACCCATACCCACAAACCATCATCACGCACTATTTATACTAAAAATAATTAAAACATTACAATAACCAAAACACTTACAAACCTTAAACCATTTGACCTGGTGCTTACCCTCAGTGACTATAAGTGGTGTTGTCAACCTGGTGCTCCTGTGGAATGCAAGAAACCCATTGCTGGGAGTAGGCAAGGTGAATGGCTGCTGTGAATGTGAAGGCGGGAGTTCAGATGACCCTGGCAATGTTCATGAGAAGCTATAAGTTGTGATGCATTTGCCTCAGGCTACAAGTTTGAGTAACTGACAGATGTCTACAAGCACAATGACAGAATAACAATGAGAGAGCAGGAATACCAGCATTTGCAGAAAAATAAAATGAGCTCCTACTCTCCTTTCTCTTGGGATTCTTCCTCCTATTTCAGTTCCTTTCAGGAGAAGGGTGGATCTTTCTGCTGGGAGTCTTCAATGTTAAGGCCAGAGAGTACATCTTGTTTTGCCACTACATGAAATGTGATGAGACAGTGTTGGAACTTGGTAGATAAATTTTCAGGTATAAATATGGAGGTGTAAGAAAGCTAAAGTGTTGACATGTCCCTGGAGGTGCTGTCTGTGGGCATGGCATGCCTTGATCCCTTTGATTGAGGAGTATGACATGATGGAGTTCGGCTATCCCTCCTCCTGGTGAATTCCTGCTGTCTCATATTATATAGTATTTTTTTCCTGGAAAAGGAGTGGTGATTGCGAATGAATATTTTGGCAGATATGTTTTGTGTGTTTATGTAAAGTCTCACACAGTCAATGAGCAGGTGTCTAAAGGTGTGGGTCATACTTGTGAAGGATTCTACATGTTTTAAGATATTAGGGAAAGGTATAGAGGAGATGTCAGAGGTAGGTTCTTTACATAGAGAGTTGTGAATGCATGGAATGAGTTGCCAGCGGTAGTGGTAGAAGCAGAGTCATTAGGGATATTTATGCAACTGCTGGACTGGCACATGGAGAGCAGTGAGTTGAGGGGTGAATAGGTTAAGTTATTATATTTTACACTAGGATTAAACCTCGGCACAACATCGTGGGCCAAAGGGCCTGTTCTTTGCTGTACTTTTCTATGTTCTATGTGTCAAGTGAGTTTCAACATATTGTCAAATTGTGGATGTGTTGTGTTAAGTTTGTGGTGTTGGTGGTGGTACAGATTTTGACAAAAAGTTTTGTGAGATAGAATCTTATGTAGACCACTTATACACAGTCATTAATCTTGTTGGGGCTCTGAAACAAATGCCCTCAGCACAGTGCTCCTAGCTGTAACACATTGAAATCTTCTATCTGCTGCATTTAACATATCGCTCCTCAGTTGTATCTCCTTCATAAGGATCTCTGGTGTTGCTTTTGAGAACCACTGAGACTTTTCCTTCAGTTCTTGACCCATCCTGCCATCCTCCTCCTTCAGCTTCAATGGGCCAGCTGTAAATTCAAGATCCTCAATGGAAATATGGATATGAAGGCTAAATTCCAGCTCGTATTTTAGTGCACCAGGCACATTTACGGTACAGCAATTTGTAAATAGCCCTTAAATTGTGTGCTAAATCCAAACAATGATTTTTATTTTGTTCATTCATGGGGCATTAACATTCCTGGCTAGGTCTCTAATTGTCCCTGAGAAGCTAGTGGTGCACTACAGTCCATACCTAATACTGACATCAGCAGTGCTGTTAGAAAAGGAATTCCAGGATTTTGACTCAGCAATAGAGAAGAAACAGTTCCGGCCAGGATGGCAGAATATGTATGCAGCAGTGTTCTCAAGCACCTATTACTCTTGAAATAGGAATCATGAGTTTGGAAGGTGCTGCCGAGTTGCTTGGTGACTTGCTGCAGTGCCTTCTGTAGTAGTACATGATGCTGCCACAGTGTGCTGGAACGTTTAAAGTGGTGGTTGGGATGTTGATCAATGGAAGTTGCTCTTGGAAGTCGTTTAGCATCCTCATTGTTGTTACAAAGACATGCATCCAGGTGAATGAAAAATGTTCCATAATTGGATAGGCTTTGGGGAATCAAGAGATGAGTTACTCATCACAGTATTCTTAATCTCTGATCTAGGCTGGCCATCATAATACTTATATGGCAGGTCCAGGTAGGTTTCTGGACAATGTAAACCATTGGACGTTAATGGTTGGAAAATAAGTGATGGCAATGCTGTTAAATGGTTAAACTCTTTCATGTCATGCATGGTGATTACCTGGAACTTGTGTCACATGGATGTTACCTGCCACATGGATGAAGCTTGAATGACATCCAGGTCTTCCTCCATGTAGCACAGATTGCTTCAGTATCTGAACAGTCATAAATGGCAATGAACAGTGTGTAATCATTATTGAATATTCCCATTTCTGACCTATTATGGAGGGAGGCTCATTGAGGAAGCAGCTCAAGATGTTTGGACTTAGGACACTACCCATGAAACACACCTGCAGAGATGTCCTGGGCTGACACGTTTCTAAAAGGACAAATATATTTTTCTTGATGTTAGATTCAATCAAACGTTTTCTTGCTGTTACGAGCAGTCACTCTCACATCAGAGCTTTTATCCAAGTTTTGACCAAAGTCATAATGAGAATAGAAGCCTGAGCTCAAACTGAATATCGGTGAGCAGTTTATTGGTGAGTAAGTGACACTTGATAGCACTCGGTGCAAATCATCAGCAAATTTTGTAATCAACAGAATAGACAAATGGAAAGGTAATTGGTCAAATTGCATCTGTTTTCCTTGACTTGAATAGGACATACCTGAACAATTTTCTACATTGACAGGTAGATGCTTTTGCTGCATCCACACTCAAACAGCTTGGCTAGGGGTATGGCTAGTTGAAACTTTATTGCTGGAACAGCACAGCAGGTCAGGCAGCATCCAGGGAACAGGAGATTCGACGTTTCGGGCACAGGCCCTTCTTCAGGATTCCTGAAGAAGGGCCTGTGCCCGAAACGTCGAATCTCCTGTTCCCTGGATGCTGCCTGACCTGCTGTGCTGTTCCAGCACTAAAGTTTCAACTTTGATCTCCAGCATCTGCAGACCTCACTTTCTCCTAGGGGTATGGCTAGTTCTGGTACACAGTTCTCCAGCACCACAGCTGCTGTGTTTGGGCAATCTATAGCTTTTGCTGTATCCAATATCAATCAATCACTCCCAAAGCTGGAATGTAGTCTGGAGCCATGTCCTTGGTGGAACCCAAGCTGACATCAAGAGCAGGTGTTTTAAGTTTGTTTAACAAGTCCCAACACTTTGATGATGCCCCACAAGCCATCTGATGAAGGAGCAGTGCTCCGACAGCTTGTGCTTCCAAATTTGGACTATAACTTGGTGTTGTGTGATTTTTAACTATAATAATTAAAAGTAGACTGATGGAACAGTATTTGAACAGATTAGTTTGTTGTGAATTTCTGTGGACAGAAAATATCTGGGCAGTTTTTCACATCATCAGATGTCAGTATTGCTAAACATGCAGCTGGTTCTGGAGCATTAGTCTTCAGTACTACAGCTGGGATGATATTAAAGGCTATAGCCAGTGTGGAAGGCAGTGCATGCAGTGATCACATTGAAATCATGTGAAGTGAATCAAATTGGCTGAACAATGACATCTGTGAAATGAATCAGTTGGAAAACACGTGATTTATTGGTGGTTGTTAATCGGTAAGAAAAACACCATGGATGATTTGGTGATGGGATAAAAACAAAAGTGTGTAAGAACACTGCTGGATAAAAAGAAGAAAGAAAATTGGCACCTGTGATGCTGGGGACCCTAGGAATCATCCACTTGGCACTTTAGCCTGAAAGTCTTGTCAAATATTCCAGCCTTGCATTAACATTATGGGCTCCCCCATCATTGAAGATGGGGAAGTGTGTGAAATGTACTCTGAGTGGGAGAGTCCATCATCAAGAGCATTTCAGCAACACCATTACTGACCGAGGTGGCCCACTGCTGAAGGATATACATGACATTAAGGTCCTTTGCAAGTGGTGAGAAACTAAGAAAAGAATAATCTATTTGACCTCACTTCCTCCACCCTATCACAGGTGTATCTGAGTGTGGCTGATGTCGTGAGTGAGAGGCGGAGAAAGAGAGGCGGAGAAAGAGAGGCGGAGAAAGAGAGGCGGAGAAAGAGAGGCGGAGAACAAACAAACCCATGTAGTGTGGAAGCAAGCCATTCAGCCCATCAAGTCCACATCGACCCTTTGTAGAGTCTTCCACCGTTTCCCTGTAATCCTGCATTCCCCAAGACCAAACCACCTAACCTACACATCTTTGGCCTGTGGGAGGAAAGCAGAGCACCAGAGGGAACCCACAACAGAGAATGTGCAAATTTCACACTTAGTGGCTCAGAGCTGAAATTGAACGGAGGTCCCTGGCACTGTGAGGCGGCAGTGCTAACCACTGAGCCACCATGCCATCCAATACCATCCATCATGTTATGTTGCACTACCATTGTGCTAAATGTGATAGATTTAGAACAAAACCAGCAGCTTTAAGTGAGGTGCTGTAGCTTCCCTCAGCCAAGTGGTGGGTGTTCAGCATAGAAAAGGACAGCTGAAGGAGGGCCTTAGATAATAATTGGAATTTTGAGAGAATTGTAATAGCCCTGTGTCAATATTAACAGAGTAATTAGGCCTGTCCTTAAATCAGGACGTTCCATTAAAATGGAATTCAAAATTGACATATAGAGAAAATGACAGGAAATTTAGGGGTGTAGGCAGAAGCATACACTTTTTTTAATTATAGAATGATACAAAATACTTACAGGTTAAATGAAATTGCAAATATTATTAATGCATTGCTGCAAATAATTGACTTTATGGTCACTGCACCAGACACTGAAAATAAATGACTGGGACTAATGCCAATTGACAGAGATGAGATGATGTTCCACAACCAGATCAATAAGATGGGGAGAGAGTGAACTCACCAAGTTATTTTGTGAAGAATCTGAGGTGTTGATATTGTCATATGAAAACTAAACTTTTTCGGACCTACAAACACATTCCAGAAGACCAGATATAGGCAGGATCACAGCACTATTATCAGACATTGGAAGTTACCATCTTGGCATCACTTGCAAAATTATGTAACCAAATTATGTGACAATAAAACCTAATTCTAATTCTAAACACTCAAAGAGCAAATGTCTGTATCTTAGTCCACGCAGTAATTGTAAATAATGGAAAATTATTTTCTAAAGCTCATACAATTTCTGTACAAATTCTTCCCTTTGTGTCATTGTCTTAAGTTTCTTCATCCTGAAGCTGCAAAGGATGGCTTTAAGTGCTGCTTGGTTTCTCAACTGGAACATTGGATCCAGCTGCTCCAGGAGTAGATCGAGACGTTGGTCGTCTTGTTCCTACATTGAAACAGAAATACTAATGAGAAGAATGAAGTGATAGTTGAAGGACTCACCAACCAAAGGACAGGACAACAGAAGCTCCACCCCTGAAGCTGATGCATATTACTTGACATTCTTCTTCCACAGTGCTCAAATATCAGTTTGTTTATTTCATTGTCTTTTTGAAAAAGGTTAATGTCTCTGCAAAAATAGCATACTGAAGAATTTACTGCGTGGCCGTTAGGTGCTTGCAAATGACCTTTGCTGATCAGATTTCCTACACTGTTATAATTAATCTCAGTGTTGTCACTTAAATCTCAGCTAAACTGCATCCTCACGGCCATTCTACATTTCACTTATTCTACATTTAGCATCTGCAAGCCAGCTGTTTTCCCAACTGAATTTTTATTTTAGTCATTGGTTCTAAGCCCCATTTGAATTTGGAAGGACTGTTCACAAAGAGGTACTGTAATACATGCTTTCTGCTGCCCATTGGAGTCTTAGAGATGAATGATGATGTGTACCCAGATGCTGTGTTCTGAACAGCCTATATTCATAGTTATTAGCCATTTTATCAGTTTGCAACTGAACAGTTGCAGATTGAAGTTCCGGCTGACTGCAGAAATGCATTTATACATAATGTTCTCGTTGGCTTGGGGTCATCGTGTGATTTTTTTTTTTACCTCTGCTATGACTTGCTTTCACTTTAGGTTGCGGTAGCCACTAAAAGAAATTACATGATGTCCAAAGTGTGACAGCTTGATTGATGAAATTTCTTAGCTATAAAAAAGACAGCTACTGAAAGAAAACAAGATGGAAGCACTAGAACCACAGCCTGCATCTTAGTGCTGGGTGGGTCAGGATAAATGTGAATTTTAATGTGGAAATAAAAGGAGATATGAAACAGAAATTTTTGCCACTCCCAAAGACAAAAATATGAAATAGCTACAGAATGAAATAGTAAATCTCAGCAATTAAAAGCAGCAACCCTGTTATTGGTGCTGGAGAAAGCTGTGTTGTATTCTAAAATACACAGAGCAGAGGACTCAGGCTATAGAGATTTGGAAGGCTTTGAAGACATACTTTGAAGTCTTGACTAACATTACTTATGAATAGTATGTGTTCAATAGGGGAGAGGAAGACCCATCTGTATGAAGCTTGAGAGTTTGGACAGATGAGTTAGGATTATTTTAGGCATAAAATATCCTGCCAGAGAGCACATCTGCTAAGACAGGAGAAACCTACTGTCAAGAAAACTAATCGATATTTGCAAAAGTGCTGAGATTGTCAGTCATCAACAAAGGACTGTTAAATGAACAGACAAGGCTTTGCATTAGACTAAGAGGCGTTACAGACTGGGAATAATATATTGGGGAAAAAAGGGAAGAAATATTTGCAGAACAGCCAGCAGAAAGATAGAGGGTAGAAAACAGGATGTGAATATAGTGGAGGGTGTTGCACAAAAGAACAGAAAGCATGCGCAGAGTGGGAAAAGCAGTGTTCTAACTGCAGGAAGCTGAATCACTTTATATACAAACATTTGTCTAGAAAGAAGCAAATCAAGGGTATAACAATAGCTGCTGGACAGAGATCAGTCAATGAGACTGATGAGTCATTTCACACCATTCAACATGACGGCTTTGTCAGGTCTAAAGGGGATAAATGATTTGTGACTGTCAGAATGATGATGACAGAAAGAGAGCAATATGTGAACATGAAGTATCAGAAACTTTTTTTTAAATTCACTCATGGGAGGTGAGCATCACAGGCTGGTCCAATATTTATTGCTTATCTCTAGTTACTGTTGGGAAGGTGGTAGTGAGCTATCAGAGTTGCATGCAACATCATAAGCTTTGCAAATCTGTAAGAAGTGGTTCAAGACAGTGATTAATAAATGAAACCAATGGTAAAGTCCAGGCAATATGATGGAACAGTAATCATCCCAGGAGGGCAAGTGAAACTGAGGGCCTAATGCATTGAGGTAATGAAGAGCTGAAATTTCAGATAGTAGACATTACTCTCAGCAAAACAAGTCTAAAGCTTGAGCTGCGATGCTACTTCTGCCAAAGAAAGGTTTTCATAACCACTAAGCCATTGACTGCTGAATAGATCCTAAAAGATTATGAAATTATTCTTCAAGGTCTTGAATCACATTATCTTAACTGGATAAGAGCACAAGACTGAGAGTACTAGCAGTTCTCAAGTACAGCCTGAACGATAAGACAGAAAAAAATAGAGTAATGGGTAGTATGGGTGGTAGAGGCAGAAACCCTTATAACATTTTAGTAATTAGACATGTACTTGTGGTGCCAAGGCATGCAAGGCTATGGGCCAAATGCTGGAAAATGGGATTAGAACAGTTAGATGGTAGTTTTGACCAGTGTAAATTCAGTGGGCTCAAGGACCTTTTCTGTGTTGTAGATATCTATGACTATGAAGTTATCCAGTAAAATTCTTGTCTAATTTGTTAACAGAGTCTGAATGGCTACAGAAAGAGATGTGTTGTGGTAGTAGTCACGGAACAAGAAATAGTTTTCACTTGAATCAACAATATGAGCAGCAACAGCTCCTCATGCTGTGGACATCAACCCAGCAGAGATACTGGGCTGAATCTTCTCTTTTTTACAGCTTAGTCTGAGTTTAGTAAGGATTTCAGCCACAAGTTCGTATTCAACCGAACCCACCTCATTAACTACATAACCCACCCTGATGGCATTGCTAACATCTAATTCACCTTCATCTTGCCTTCCGCCATTTCCAGAACAAGTTGCCACAGCGGATATCCAGGAATTCACCAGAATCTCTTGCATACATGCCATCTTTAAAAGCCTGTTGTGTACCCAAACAAGCCTGCTAGTCCAGAGCTACCCTGCACAGTTCCTGACATTTGCCCCAGACATGGCAGACAGGGGGAAATCAGCATTTGTTTTGTGGGCAGGGACCTGGAAGACTTGCTGGATAGGGTGGTGCAGATGTGGGACTTCCTCTTCTTCCAGTGGGCGCCACAACTTCAGACCATGTCAACCTGGTCCAAGGTTAAAGCAATCTCAATCATCTGGAGGAAAGCCCGTCACTGCAGGAAGGTCATTGACTCTCTGCATTCTGCCACCATAAGTGTCACTATTTTCTCTCCAAAACCTCACACTGTGCTACTGTACCCAGCTCTGACAAAGGCTCATGCTCTTACATTCTCTTTATTGCCTGTAACATCTTCCCCACTCAGTCACCCACCCCAACCCTGATAACACTAACTCTACATGCCCTCTGTGCTATCTACTCGCTTGCTCAGGACATACTGTCACCTGCACCAATAGTAATGGCTCTGTGACCCACTTTCTTCTACTTCCCGAATACATCTCTCTCTTACATTCAAAGACAGACACCAATTCAGCAGAAAGAGTCAAGGTCGGTGGTGGACTGCCTGAAATTTAACTCTTCACCATTATGTAGAGACTGTTGTGACTCTGACTGCTGCAAGTGACTGACAGTGTCCAAGCCTCTGGGCTGATAGGGGAGGCTGCCCTTGACTTACTGTGCAAGGATGTCTTGAGTGAAGACTATCTCCTTGACATAATTAAGTCCTGCTGCCGACCAAGGTAAGATTCCTAGCTTTATGTCTGTGCTAATGTCTGAAACAAGAGCAAAGCTGTCTATTCATTTGGATGCTACAACATGATTGAAGTCTCAACTCTTCAAAGCATCCTGCTTTTGAGTTTAGAGCAGAGGAGATAGTAAAGTCAGAGCGAAAGTGCAGATGGTTGCTTCATCTTGTTATACTGGACACAGCATCACAGGGACCATGTACATCATTCCTTACTAAGCAGAGCTATGTACACAGTGTTGCATATTACGTAACATTGATATAGTATAACAATGTAACAAAGACACTGAAGCAGATGCAGTCTACCAGGAATCATTCTCCATCCTCCAATGATTAGCTGGAGGAAGATTTCTGCTACAAATCTTTGTTTAAGATCAGAGATTACTTTTTATCAAGGAAAAGCAAGCCTTTGTTGATGATAGAGATAACTGCAAAATTGAAATGATTTTTTAAAAATAGGCTTACAATTGCCCTTCAGAATACAGGGAAACACATGAACTTTTTCTAAACCCTAATCATAGAATCCCTGCAGTGCAGAAAGAGGCTTTTTGACCCATTAAGTCTGCAATGACCCTCTGAAGAGCATCCCATTCAGATTCACCCTCTCCCCCCATCCTTGTAACACCCCATTCCCCCTTGCTAATCCACCTAGCCTACACATTCCTGAACACTATGGGCAATTTAGCATGGCCAATCCACCTAACCTGCACATCTTCGGACTGTGGGAGGAAATTGGAGCACCTGCAGGAAACCCATACAGACACAGGGTTAATGTGCAAACTCCACACACACTTGCCCAAGGCTGGAATTGAGCCGGATCTGTGGTTCTGTGAGGCAGCAATGCTAACCACTGAGCCACCATGTCACCCTGATCTCCTTATTAATGATAATACACTCCTATTCTCTGATGGAATTCAGGAAATGTTCTTGTCTGCAAACAAGCTGCCATCCTCCTGCACTCTTCAGATCTGAGAACACTGTTGGAGTTAATGTCTCAAGTGAAAGGGAAGAGGGGAAGAGTGCTGAAAAGGAATAAAGAGTTTAATCTTCAAGGTTAAATGTTAATGATTAAATGAATACTGCAAAAGTACTTGAGGTGATGTAGAATAAAAGATTAATTATACCTTTGCTCTACAATAGCTACTCAGCACCTGTGAAAGGAGTTATGTCATAGTGACATCAGACCATGGAACTGAAACCTGAGTCTACCAGGTTCCAGAAGATGTCTCTCTTACCAACAGTTGGATACAGTTATATTGTATAAAACCTGTTAATGTTCACTTAAAGATGTAGAATTCATCTTATTACATTGAGTGCTTTTAGTTCTTATTGTCATTGCAAAATGATGTCTCCCATAGACAATTGTGACGTGTGAAGAATATGCTGATAGGACCAGGTGATGTAGATTTGAAAGAGGTCTGTGTGGAGCATAAAGTTTGCATCAACCTGTTTTAATGCCAATTTCTATATTTAAATAATATTCAGTTGAGACAGTAAAACTGATCATAGTAATTGTAATGAGGTCAGCCAGTTGGACCTAATAACATAGGAGTTCCCTGATTGGATAGGATTAAAAACCTCAGAACTCTGGCTGACAGATAGTGTGGAAATTGAATAATGATTCATGCACCTTGTGTCTTTCACTGTCTCACACCTACACACACCACATGGGTGCTGGGGAAAAAATAAGCACTACCGCAGTTAGGCGGTAGTGTGGGGTTAAATTAATAAAAGAATAAAAAAACAAGAGTGTTTAATCACACAGTACTGCAAAAAGAATAAAAAAAACAGGGACTTCTATTTTGATTTAGTCCCTACCCTCCCCAGGAAAAAGAAAAAGAGAGCTGGTTCTGAGGAAGCTGGATCAGTGTCAAGGACTCTCCAAGTGTAAATAAAGGGTGATGGTGATGGGATACTGGCCTGTGTGGAGTTACTTTACTGATCACTAGGATTTGTTTTGAACTCAAGTATGAAACGATTTCTATCTATTAACCTGCCTATCCCATTATAGAGACATCTGTCTTCTGTACCAACATTCCTTGATCGGTGGAAAGCTGGAGGTTGAAAGTCAAGTACCAATGTAAGCTCTAACAGACACCATGGCATTCAGTGTGGAAGGGTTTGTGTTTAATGCACAATCTTCTGAGTTTCTGTTCTTTGTTTTGCCTTCTACAGGAAGGCACTGAGTAGAGAAGAAGAAGGTAAATCAGACGACCATTCATCTCAGAATGATGGCAGACATCTCCAAGTAAATTTTGCAATGCTTTTAAAAATACTTCATGTGGAGACCCAGCATGGAAACCTGACCAATAATCACATAATTCACCTGTTTGTCTGTGTATTACATTGTGTGTCCATTTCTTTTATAACCATACGCTTGTAAGCATACATACTTATATGTGCCTCAGTGTGTTTGTGAGTATTTCTATATGTGCCTTTAGTATACAAGTGTATACAAGTGTGTTTCTTTATCAGTAATATAACTGCATCCTTGCCCTGCAGGCAAATGGCCTTTCATATTAGGTGTCTTACTACCTAATACACAGCATTAATCACCAATTCTAACTGCCAACATATTTTCCTCAAAATGAGAGAAAAAAGTGCAAAATGATGTCACGAATTAGAAATAAATTATTTTTTTCCAAATATAAAAATGGTGCCACTATTTAATTTCACTTAAAATCATTGATCTCAACATTGTATTTTTTTCTCAAATAGAATTAAACCTGTTATGGGCCTTTTGTTTTTATTTAATTCTTGTAGTTAACAGGTTTTCCATTCTAAAAATAAAACACCAATTTCTTTCAGCAAGACAACTTGCCAGACCTTTCATGACTCCTGTGGCAGCCTGAGGGACCCAGTTATATTGGTATGGGAGTTTCCCCACACCTCACCTAAATATCAACAGCAATTAGAGTTTCTGGTCTATATGGGCTGTCAGGTACGCTGCAATGTGGGCACATGACTACCTGAGAGGTACCTGCCCCTAAATATTCTGGTAGATGATTGGAAATCTTACCACAACTTCAAGATTCATATTACCATGGGGTTTTGCAGGACCATTGTTTGTAGCATGTTTAATACAGTATTTTTTACATAGAGTATATATGTTTTGTCATTTTATTAACGCAAAGGTTACAAATACCAATTCCACTACAGCATGCTGTGAAGTTGAATTTGATAAGTCTGATTATTTGTAGATTGAGACAAAAAAAACATTTAGTTACTGAATTGTAATCACCAGCTATTTAAAAATAGGAAACTCATTTAAATGATACGTGGCTTTACTGCACAGTGTATGGCTGATTCTTGCTGCTTCCTGAGGTGCTGTAAAAAACTGCTCAATTACAAAGAATCAAGAAGAAAGCCTACCACTACAATCTCAGGGTAATTACATATAATTAATAAATAGTAATCTTGCAATGTTACTGAATCTGAATAATAAATATATATTCCACCCTACATTATAAAGAGATGTAAGGCCAATGTTTCCATAGTTTGTTCAATGTTTCAAAAAGCAGAAGTGCATTAACAGAAGTGGGTGAACGGTTAATGTAGTCTTTAGATTAGATTACTTTACAGTGTGGAAACAGGCCCTTCGGCCCAACAAGTCCACACCGACCCGCCGAAGCGCAACCCACCCATACATTTACTCCTTACCTAACACTACGGGCAAATTAGCATGGCCAATTCACCTGACCTGCACATCTTTGGACTGTGGGAGGAAACCGGAGCACCCGAAGCAAACCCACGCAGACACAGGGAGAATGTGCAAACTCCACACAGTCAGTCGCCTGAGGCGGGAATTGAACCCGGGTCTCTGGCGCTGTGAGGCAGCAGTGCTAACCACTGTGCCACCATGCCGCCCAACTATTTGTAAAAATAAAGAACAAACCAACATATTATAAAATATCTTTCATATTCTCAGGACATCCCAAACTGTTTCACAGACAATGAATTACTTTTGAATTGTTATCTGATGTCATGGTACTGGTTAATGGATAAAACTTGTTCAGGATCACCTGGATAATGTCTTTCAGATAGTCCTATGGGATCATGTGTGAACCCTAGAGTTCAGGCTACCCTTGGTTTACTTCCTCATTTGAATGATGGAACCTCTGACAGTGCTATCGTTCTTCAACCATGTACCACTGTGCTGCATTTCTACCATTATTATGAGAAAAATACAGAGTTTGTTTGTTAAAACTAATTATATTAAACCACTGATCCAGGGTTAAAGGAAGAAGGGAAGTGAATCACATCAGTACAGGCAGCGATATGGATGGCTCACAAAAACCTTCAAGGGTAAAAAACAAAAGAACTGCAGATGCTGTAAATCAGAAACAAAAACAGACGTCACTGGAAAAGCTCAGCAGATCTGGCAGCATCAGTTCTGAGGAAAGGTCACTTGATCTGAAATACTAACGCTGATCTGTCTCCACAGATGCTTCCAGACGTGCTGAACCTTCAAGAGTAGTTATAGGCAGTACATGTTGGCCTTGCCATGTGTGCTCAACTGCATCTATGTGTGTTTCTATATCCATGTGTCTTTGCGCATGTCTATATTTGTTATGTCCCTGTATATTAGTTAAACATTGTCTTACCTCTTGGACCAAAGTGCTGTAAGTAGCAGTGATTGCAGTATGGCTTCTCATCATACTAAACAAAATTGAAAAAATGGGAAGTCAAGTCAAAATAAAGAGAAATAGTTTCATTTCCTATAAATAATTTCAATAGCAAATTATCACATCCTTAGAATGTCCCAGAATTCATCACAACCAATTAATTTTTAAAAGCAGTCAAATTTTCCATAACAAACAGCACCCTATTTGCTGGATGTACTTGCATGCAACATTTAAGATCAATAGTCAGTGGTATATTTTTGGTGGTATTGGTTGAAAAGGTATTGGCAGCAAGTTAATCAGGACAGCTACCTATTCTTTTCACAAATAGCATAAAGGATATTTTACATCTATCTCAATAGCCGAATGGGGCCTGATTTAATATCCCATTCAAAAGGCAACTCCTCTGACACAATAGCACTCAGTTCCTCCAAATGACTTTAAATTCACAAACATGGGCACATTAGCCAAGGTTTATAACTAATCATTTCACATCAAAAAACAACATTAGTAAGCATTACACCAATCACAGTAGGAAATTATTTTCTTGAAGTGAATAAGATCTAAAGTTTTTTTATTAAAATGTATCCCAAGTTGCTGCCGGTGAACCTGCTAAATAAGATAAGAGCCCATGGTGTTAGGGGCAGTGTACCGGCATGGATAGAGGATTGACTGACTGAAGGTAGAAAGTAGGGATAAAGTGAACTTTTTCAGGATGACAGCCAGTGACTTGTGGATTTCCATAGGGGTCAGTGTTGGGACCACACTAATCACGTTATACATTAGTGATCTGGTTGAAGGAACTGAGGGCATTGTTGCTAAGTTTGCAGATGACACAAAGTTAGGTGGAGAGACAGGTAGTGTTGAGGAAGTGGGGAGGCTGCAGAAGAATTTGGACAGGCTATAAAAGTGGATAAAGAAGTAGCAGATGGAATGTAATGTGGGTAAGTGTGAGGTTATGTACTTTGGTAGGAAGAGTAGAGGCATAGACTATTTCCTAAATAGTGAAAGGTTTTGGAAATCTGAAACAAAGGACATAGGAGTCCTGGTTCAGAAATGTGTTAAGGTTAACATGCAGGTTCAGTGGCAGTTGGGAATGCAAATGCAATAGTTGTATTCATTTCAAGAGGTCTAGAATGCAAAAGCAGAGATGTACTGCTGCGGATGTAGGCACTGGTCGGACTGCATTTGGAATATTGTGAGCAGTTTTGGGCCCGATATCTCAGGAAGCATGTGGTGGCATTGGAGGATATATAAGAATGATCCCAGGGATGAAGAGCTTGTCATATGACGAGTAGTTGAGGACTCTGGGTCTGTATGTGATGGACTTTAGAAGGATGAGGGGGGATCTGATTGAAACTTACAGAACTGAAATGAAGAGGAATTTCTTCAGCCAGGAGGTGGTTAATCTGTGGGACTCACTGCTGCAGAAGGCTGTGGAGGCCAAATCATTGTGTATTTAAGAGATAGATAAGTTCTTGATTAATAAGTGAATCAAGGGGTATTGAGAAGAGGTAGGAGAGTGGGATTGAGAAACATATCAGATATGATTGAATGGTGGCTCAAACTTGATGGACTGAACGCCTAATTCTGCTCCTATATCTTATAGACTTATGGTCTTAAGTCAGATGGAAATGTGCCTGGATGAGAAGTATACTGTATCCACAGATGGTACTTAAAAAAAAAAAAGTTTGCATTTTTCTGCTCTCCATGACATATTCCCTTGACATCCACATTCTGCTCATCAATTTCATATTTCAGCCCTATCTTTAGACTATCGGCTTCCTCTGGGTTTTAGTCTAAAAATCCTTCTCTGAAGTACTTCCAATCCATTTAAATCCTTCTATAAGGATGGAGACCAATTGTGTACAAAGTACTCCAACCAGCATTCCCTAGAGTTTTCTTACTATGCAGAGGCATCCGAATGTTGTGCAGTGACCTTTGGAACTGGAAGTCAGTGCTGCAATCAGTATTTGGACACCAGTCACCGTGTGCAGAACATTGGAATGACTGCACCCATGTGCAACTACACAGCTTAGAGAGACCTTTGCTCCAGATGCAGTCTCAGCAGTCCCCTGTATAACCGAAGAATTACCTCACTGCTCTTGCATTCAATTCCTCTCAATAAATGATAACATTCTATTAGCTTTCCTGATTAGTTATTATACCAGCTCACTTCAATGATTCATACACTAGGACACCCAGGTCTCTCTGCAACTCAGGGCTCTGCAACCACTTACCATTTGGATTTGATTCTTTTGTATTCTTCAAAGTTTGGGTGAAGATTTGTAGCTCGGGTGCTCGTTGTTGTGGTTCTGTTCGCCGAGCTGGAAATTTTTGTGGCAAACGTTTCGTCCCCTGTCTAGGTGACATCCTCAGTGCTTGGGAGCCTCCTGTGAAACGCTTCTGTGGTGTTTCCTCCGGCATTTATAGTGACCTGTCCCTGCCGCTTCCGGTTGTCAGTTTCAGCTGTCTGCTGTAGTGGCCGGTATATTGGGTCCAGGTCGATGTGTTTGTTGATGGAGTTTGTGGATGAGTATCATGCTTCTAGGAATTCCCTGGCTGTTCTTTGTTTGGGTTGCCCTATAATGGTAGTATTGTCCCAGTCGAATTCATGTTGCTTGTCATCTGCGTGTGTGGCTACTAAGGATAGCTGGTCGTGGTCTTTTGTATTCTTTCCGTCAAAATGCCTGTTCCCAAACTGCAACTGTGCATTTCTATTTAATCATTGTGAGATCTTCCATGTTTAACACATAACCTAAGCTATGTTTATTTTCTTTTCCAAACAACGTAACCACTGTTTACTTATAAAATGGACGATCCATTAAACAGAGCAATTTTCTGTGAAATGTCAGGTAAAGAGGTGGCTTGCCTGCATTGAACCTTGAACTTACTGCCACAGTCAAGCTTGACTTCTATACACCATTGCATCAACTATGCTCTTTGTCTTGGCAGTTGAGGCTAGACCGCCTCAAAATATTTTAAGAAGATAGCCTAAACCCTATCATTTTCTTATAAAGGCAAATGTGAAGTGGATGTTCCAGGTTTTATGCAACTGGTCAAATCATTTGGCTTTAAGCAAAACAGAATTTATTTAATCATTACAGTTGAAACACGAACAAAAGAAAACAGAATTTAGAATAAATAACTATTGGCAAACTTAACCGATCTGATACAGTAACTATTACCAATTAATTGTTCCAATATAGTAACATCCCATAAGTACACCCCTTGGCAAAAAGGCAAATTCAAACAGATTCTTGCAGACAGGAAGGAACAATGTTCAGAGAGAGAGATCTCAAGAGCAAGTCAGAAGAGTCCTTTATTGAAGCTTGCAACACTTCTGGACTCCAACATTTTGTGACTGCTACAGCAAAAAAAAATTTTTTTAAAACCTGAAATGGGAGAACTGGCCATTTGCCTTCCATTTCTTCGCTGTTTCCCCCGAGATTCTTCGGCACCTCTGCTTTTGCAATCTCTCTTCAAAAATGCCAAGCACAAAATAACCTTTTCAAAGTGGCAGCATAGTCACAAATTGTACCAGCAGCCATTGCTTCCACTGAGTTCTTTCCATACATGCACTACCCTCTGTGTGAAAAGGTTGGCCTTTAAGTCCTTTTTAAATCTTTCCCTTTTCAATTTAAACCTATGCTCTCTAGTTTTGGACTGCCCTATCCATGGGAAAAGACCTTGACTATTCATGCTATACACGCCCCTCAGCCTCCGACACTCCAGGAAAAATAACCTCAGACTATTCAGTCTTTCCCTTTAGCGCAAACCTCCAACCCTGGCAATATAAAATACAACCCAAACTTCTACCTCAACCATTAACTCAAAAGAAAACTACTGTCTCTATGCTCTTCGTTTTAAGTCTCATAAATTTAATGTTTTCTCTATTGTTGTTCATTCTATTCCTCATCGCTATGAGAAATTACCTGCTTTTACCGACCCTG
Organism: Chiloscyllium plagiosum; assembly: GCF_004010195.1. Lineage (NCBI taxonomy): Eukaryota > Metazoa > Chordata > Chondrichthyes > Orectolobiformes > Hemiscylliidae > Chiloscyllium > Chiloscyllium plagiosum. The sequence continues at coordinate 139,846,283 of NC_057711.1, read as the reverse complement.
TCCCATCAGGTTTATAATTTTGAGCATTTCTATTACCTCACCTCATAACTTGTACTGTTCTAATGAGAAAACAATTAATTTTTTTAAATCATGCCTAGTCAATTGCACTATAGTATCTCAAAAACCTCAACATCCTTCCTGTGGTGTTAAGGCCAATTCTGCACACAGTACTCCAACCGAAATCTTAGTAAAGCTTAGATAGGTTCAAATGATTTCTTCTTCAGGTCTGGGGAGGGGGAAGCAGGCTGAGAGATAAATAGGGGGAGGGGTGGAGCTAGGGGAAAAGGTAGGTGGGATAGCAGTAGGTGGGTGAAGTTAGCAGCTGATGGCGATAGGTCGGTGGGAAGTATGGAGCCGATTAGGTGGGAAGGAAAATGGACCGGTAAGTCAGGTCAAGAGGATGGATCTGAATCAGAGGGTTGGATCTGGGATGGGGTGGGATTCCTTGATCTGGGATGGAGTGGAGTTCCTTCAGTTTCCAGCTTTCTGATTTCTGCATCCACTTTTGCCGTAAGCAAATGGCACTGGGTGGGCCTTACAGAATTGTGGAATTGCTTCCTGTTCAACATACAAGTTGGTCTTGGCTCCTTTGATGGTCCTTAGACTTTCCTGAAAAACTTTCAGTTACTTAAAAGGACTTTACTCAGACAGCCAATTTCTAATCGAAAAATGTTGAGCCAATCTAGGTGAATCTTTCTCAACCAATTTCATCCCATCAGATTTGGGCCCCAGCCTTTTACTATAATCAGTGGTAACTGAACCAGCTGCTTCCCAGTATAGGTCCACAGTCTTGTGCAAACATGAGGGTTCGAGTACAGAGAGAATTTTGTTAAAGACTGGTTCTGCAATCACTGATACAGCTGTATTGGTATCAACCTCCATTAGAACCAGGTGATCATTTAACCAGATTTATTTTGATTGGTTTGGATTAAGATGTTGCTCAGCAATTTAACTGTTCAAAGCCAAATGTAGGTGGACTTGCTAGGGTGTGCCCGCTCGTGGATAACAGCCCATGAGTTCTCCTATTCAATTTAGGTCTGAGAGTCTCTTTTGCTGTCGTCCTAAGTCTGCATCCTAGCAGCAACTACAATGGCTTGCCAGTCCAGATCCTGAGGAAAATTTAAATCATTTGGAGGAGGCTTGGCTTTGTTTTGGGGTTTTGCTGGGGCCTGACTTAGAATCCCTCTGTTCAGGGTATGTCCTGATTGAGGCTATGCAATTGCTTTCACTCAAATGGTGTTCCCCAAGCTCAGTCGGACTGACTTCCATCGGAATATCCTATAACTCATATGCTCCATTGCCCACATTTACCAATGATTAAGCCAGTTGTAATGCCTATTTGGAGATCAGTTGGGCATCAATTGGTAGATGCTTTTGCATGGTTACATCATTAATCCCACATACCAAACATTCTCTCAGAATTTCATTGAGGGTTAAACCAAAGTGACATGCCTCTGCCAATCATCTTAACCTCGTCAAAAATTCCAGTACAGATTTCTTGGTTCAGAAATTGCTGAATAAAACATCTCAGAATTTGAGAAGTCTTAGGGTCGTAATATTCCTTAACAAAATCCATCAACTCTTGAATGGTTTTAGTATGTGATACCTGAGGCAAAGTTAGGCTCCTAATAACCGAAAAAGCTGTGGGTCCACAATCTGTCAGGAGAATTACTTGTTGCGTTTCACCTGTCCCAAAGTCATTTACCCAGAAAAATAAATGAATTTTTTGAACATACTGGGCTCTGTCTTCAACAGCAGAATTGAACAAGTCAAGCTTCCCAAATAACAGCATGATGCCAGAAATGCTTACCACAAAACAAAGATGACTGTTGCAAGAGAATTTCTTCAGGCGCATGCTTTTCTCTTGTCACCACTGATATATAACCATCATAACAGAGGCCGATATCCTATCACCAAGTCACCCTTTATTTATGTATGGAGAGTCCTTGACACTTGATCCAGCTCCGGCAGAGCCAACTCTCAGAGTGAACAGGATGTCTGACAATTCTGTTTATATCTGATTGGACCAGATTAATAGCCCTAATCAGGGAACTCATCTTCCATGAGGTCCACCTGGCTGACCTTATTACAATCACTACAACTACCAAAGCAATCAGGACAAAAATCAATTTTATGAGGTTGATCAGGTTATTATAAGACCATAAGAATTAGGAACAGGAGTAGACCATTCAGCCCCTTGAGGCTGCTCTGCCATTCTATAGGATAATGGTTGATCTAACATTACTCATGTTCACTTTCCTGCCTTTTCCCTATACAGTAACCCTTGATTGCCCTGCTGGTCAAGAGTCTATCTGTCTCAGTCTTAAATATACACCTAGACTCCTGTGGTGCAGAGGTAATGTCCCTATCTCTGAACCAGGAGACATGGTACCTGCTCCAGAGATGTGTAATAACACGTCAGAACTGGTTGATTAAAAATATCTACACAAGGACTCTGCCCCCATGATTCTCATTGGCAAGGCCCTACAAACAGCTCTGATTCAAAATATATGTTTGGTCATGGAGAAAGAAATGCTAGCTCAGCCATCAGGAGAAATCCCCTGCTTTTTAATTCGTTGCATTCACTTCAATAGTCTTTGGATGGGACATTAACTACTGGAATTCATGTTGAGTATTCTCTGTTAACCAACACACAGAGGAGATATTACTATCCTGTTTTACAGAGGCTGTAACACTGCTACATATTATATTAATCTTCACATTTTTATGATTGATAATTTGACCCATCCATTACAAAGAAGTGCACATGAATAAAAGTTTAAAGCATGAATTTTTATGTAAGCTTAGTTTGAATGTATTTATATGGCAACAGTTGTCGTTCTGAAGGATTTGATTCTGAGGTATTGTAGAGTTACTTGTAAAGATGAGTGATGTGGTTTGAATTACCAATAATCCTTTAAAATGTGCAAAACCTCATTTTAAAATGCACTTATGTGCAGTCTGACTTTCACCATGGAAAAGAACTGACTTCAATAAATGTGATTGAATTAATACCCTTTATTTGTACCAACAGTTTGAGAGGCAGTTACTTATATTACAGCCATCCATTCACATTGGTGTGTAAGCGAACACACTCGTGTACACAACTGAACTTGCACAAAATGGCTGTAGCCAATTCACCCACTGCTTAAACATGCAACCCCAAAGACAATCACATTCTCCCAGATACCCTGTCATGTAAATAAGGAATGCTCAGCAATGGAACTCTAACTCAGATTTTAAAAAAATTTATATATTTGCTCATGGGATGTGGGCTTTGCTGGCTGACCAGCATTTATTGCCCATTCCTAGTTGCCCTTGAGAAGGTGGTTGTGCGCTTCCTTCTTGAACTCTGCAGTCTCTCTGCTGTAGGTAGACCCATAATGCCCTTAGAGAGGGAAGACAGAATTTTGGCCCAGATGATACATTAAACGATGATACGTAATTAGTTTCAAATCGATATATAGACTGGAGAAAAAAGGATGTTGATGTTCATGATTAAAAAGCAAGCCCCAAATGTTCTGATTGCTTACAATTCCCAAAAGGAGAGAGCAGATATAGAGTAAGTTTGAGGAGACAGATTATAGTCACAATACAGCTAAACAGTTAAATACTTGGGCAGACAGATGGAGGTTCAACACATTACATACCTCTGCATGTTGGCCTGGACTTAACTGGCGCTTACATCGATAGCATTTTAGACAAAGAGGGTGATAGTCTTTGCCTAAAGATCGCTTTCTCTCCGCTGTAAAAAGAAAAAATGATAATGAGGGATTCTATTAAATCAAAATCTGAAGTAATTTTTTTCTAATGTTTTTAAAAATGTCAATATTTGTTTGATTCATGATGCCACATTAGAAACTAGATACATCTTCCTTCCTTTGCTGAAAGCTTTAATATCCTTTTTCTTTGATTATTGTAGCAATGTTAAACTGAAGCCACTTTCCTGTGCATCTTTTAAAATGGTGAATGAAACAAAGTGTCATTGTGATGAGGTTTTTTTTTAGAAATTAAAGCGTGGCCACTTAATCTTTGCTTTTTGTGCAATGACAATTAAATCAGAAATAAAACAAAGAACCATGGATGCTAGAAATCTGAAACAGAAACACAAATTGCTGGAGAAACTCAGCAGGTGTGGCAGCATCCATGGAGAGAAAACCAGATTGACAATTCAGGTTCAGTGTCCCTTCTTCAGAACTCCCAGTTAGCTCTGCTTCCTGTCCACAGATACTGCCACACCTGCTGAGTTTGACCAGCAATACATTGCTTTTGTGACAATTAAATCAGTATTTGATCGATAGAAAGATCAGTTCTTCCTTCTCGCAAATGTGCATATGATAAGCTGCTCTGACAACATCAGGCTATTTCCTCTTGGCCTAAGACCCCGCCATATATTTCATAAGGAGGAAAATTTATTAACTCTATTATATCTTACCAACATCCATATTTACTTTGTACTGATTAATTTCAAAACTTTAACAATTAAAGATTGAAGTCACTCACAAGCCAAGCACTTACATCTCACATACGTTTCACACCAGCAATGGCTGAGCTAACAGTTTCCAAGTATCTTTGCAACGTGTTGTTTCAACTCAGAAAGTCTGGCTGAGGCCCAATTCAACCAGTTATAGAAAGGACACATCCTTTGAGGACAACACAGTTGACGCACATTAATTACTACTGCCATTTTTTGTCAAATAATAATGTCAGTTGTGTTGCACAACACTGCATCAACATGAACAGGAACAAACTATATCAACTGGATTACAGAATTAATTCTTACTTCAGCTCAGCTCTATATTAGAAAGAACACAGACTTACCAAAATAGACAGGTTTTGCACAAATTGGACAGTATGAAATCATCTTCTGAAATCTTGTCTTATTCAATTGTACAGCAGATGCTGTTTTTTAAAAAAATACATAACACTGACAGGAAAAGCAGCAAGTGTGACGTGTTTAACGTCAAAGACAGGATGTGGTTTTCTTTAAGGGCAACCATTAACGAAGTCTCTGATATGTTGAACTAAAACATCCATATATTGCCAACCAAAACCTACAAAGTAACACAATCAGAATATTTCCAAAAATCTTATTAGTTTTCCAGCCCTTAATGTGGAGGCTAAGCATTAAAAAATGTGACAGGAATCTTCCTGAAAGCTTTTAAAACAGATGTTTTTATTTCATTTTTTTATTTCGAATGCTATTTTAACCAATATTGTGGGGAAAGTTTCAAGATGGTATGCTTCATTTCCGTCACCAACAACAATTTTTTTTTACATCTAAAGTGTTAGAAAGTAAGATCAAGTTTGTGAATATTTATATTAAAAAATTCAGAATGTATTAAGAATCTCCCTTAATACATAACCCAGTTGTTTCATGCCAGAGTTTGATATTGGAAATTTGCAGATTGTTCCCAATGTCTTATGGAGTTGTTCAGAGTTAACTTCATGAGATAGCTGGCTGGAATGAAGACCTTATTATACAAAAGGCAAGCAAGTAAAAGATATCATGCAAAATTTGGGCTAACCTCAATAACCGAGGGGAAATAAAAAAATAATTTTCCAGATTCCATTGACCTCATCCCAATCCTTTCAGTGTTTAATTAGGATTCCTCTCCAAGGAGACTGTTTGATATCTTATGGACTAGGGAGTCACTTTGATATGGTATCACTTCTAAGTAGAACAGTCTGAACCAGCTGGTCTTTTATTGACAAATCCATTAGAATTTTAAACAGGTCCATGCCAGCACATGGTACAGCTGTGGAATTAACATACAGCAGTGCTATACAGTAGCACATCCATCCCCTTCACTGACTGCTGCTAAGAAGCTGCCTGACTTTATATCTGTGGTAAACTGCAAGGCAGGTCAGAAGTAGAGGGTCTTTAAGGGGTCTAAGCACTAAAAAGCAAAACGTAGGTACTGTGAACATACAGGTAGTTGCAAAAGACCAAATGAGTAGCCCTGAGATACAGCCTGGTTCAATCTGTGAGCTAGGTGCCTGTCCAAACACACACAGTTTCCTTGCAGTAGCATTGCAATGAGTGCTCCAAAGTGCAGTGTTGAAATGTCAAGTTTAAAAGACATTTAGATAAGTACATGAATGGGAAAGGTTTGGATGGATATGGGCCAAACGTAGGCTGGTGGGACTAGTTTAGTTTGGGAACAATGGTCAGCGTGGACTGGTGGATCTGTTTCCATGCTGTAGGTCTCTGATTTTAAATAGAGCAGAGATGTGCCAAACTCAGGCAGGTGGGATTAGTTTAGTTTGGGAACAATGGTTGATGTGGATTAGTTGGACTGAAGGGTCTGTTCCCGTACTGTATGACTCTATGGCTCTAAATGGATCAGAGATGTGCTATGATGATATGATGAGGCTGGTATGTGTTGGATGCCAATGTACATGGATATGGCATTGGTGTGGTTCGCTTTCCATGGAAAATGCCCTAAGTTTCTGAAGACTATTGTCCAAGATAGAGGTCTGCAGGAGCATGTGGTGAGCTGGATTGACAATGTACTCACTCTGACTTTCATATTGGGAATTTTTAGTGTCCAGTTTTTAACCAGTTGATGGGAGAATGGGTTGAGATTAAGTAGCAGTCCAAGTGATAGTGAGCGGTTATCCATGTTACAAGGCACCTCACCTCTCACTAGCAAGAATCTCAACTCAATGTCCAGGACTTGGTTGGTAAATACAACTTGTTTTGTCTCAATATTGACAAAGTCTTATTGGATGTCGCACCTTATCTTCCCAAATTTCTCGCTATAGCCCATGTCATTCTGAACCAGAGAAGATTTTGCTCCACTTCTCAAATACTGCAAGAAATTTTGTTTTCCTAATGACATTAATGCAATGGAAACAGCTCAGATCAGGTTTACTATACTGATGATTGGAAAGAGTGGGCTATATTATGAAATAACGTTGAACGGGCTGGCTTTATTTCCACTGGGGATGAGAGGAGTGGGGTCTGCTGTAGACTGTAATTTATTTGTATTTTTAGGATGGTTTAATGTACTTTGGGTTTATATACTTTTGGGTTTGGGTTTTGAGTTAGTAATGTGGGTTTTGTATGTGTCTGAAGTCAATAAATTACTTGTAGGTAGCTCTGTAGCATGGTGATTTATTTAAAAACTGTTTTTGAGACCTGAATTTAGAATGAATGGGTTTTTGTGGTCATTGATAGGGTTTTATGACCAAACATGATAAACAAATTCCAGTTTAGAAGATCAGGCAGAATTTTTAAGCTTAAGGGAAACCTCCACTATTTGTAGAGATGGATTTTTAGTTCTACTTTGTGTTTTGGGCAGTCCCATGAAGAACTTCAATGAAGATGGTCTTATGAAGGAAAGGATATAGTGAAACTAGATTACCTTAGAATAGAGTTAGTGATAGTCCCAGACCTGATGTGTTGTGGTAAACTCTGAAGAGGTTATTTAAAGCTGAGTACATTTAAACTCAGGTATAAAATAGCTCCAGGAAGAAACTATCTGTAGTTCCAAATTTTAAGTGAAAGTCAGAAGTGACTTAAACCTGTTGAGGTGTTACAGACTGTACTAACTCAAAACCGAAACCTAAACATATAATAAGTGATACTAAATATATATAATATATAAATCACACAGTCTACACCATATCTCACTCTTCCATCACCTGACATGAGTAAGTATAAGTGATGTTTTGGATACTACACAAAAGTTTTGTTTTGGTGATTAGTGAGACTATACTAAATGCTCAAGAAGCTTGATACCATTCAGGACAAAGCAGCCCATCTATGATTGTCACCATATTTAAAAACATTCATTTCCTCCTCCATTGACACTCAGTAGCAGCACTATTGACAAGATGCGCTGCAGATATTCTCCAAGGCTCCTGAGCCAGCACCTTCTAAAACTATGACCACTACCATCTAGAAGGACTAGGGCTTCAGATAGATGGGAACATGACCATCTGCAAGTTTCTCTCCAAGCTACTCACAATCCAGATTTGGAAATATTTTGCCATTCCTTCAATGTTGCTGTGTCAAACTCCTGGAACTCCTTCCCTAACAGCATTGTATATCTATCAACTGCAAATGGACTGCAGCCATTCAAGAAAGCAGCTCACCTTTTCAAGGGCAACTAGGGATGGACAATAAATATTGGCCAGGCAGTAACGCCATGTCCCAGGAATGAATTTTATTAAAAACTTTTAGTATGTCTTTAAAATGTTTGTATTTATGCTACAATTAGATAGTTTGGTTTATCCTACTTTATCTTCATTTGTTTTGATAATGAACTTCTGCTTCATTGTTAAAGCAAAATTTGCAGTATTGCATGCTTATGTTTCAGCAACTTAAAACTAAAACAAGACAGTTTCAATCTGGCATTTGACTTGTCTAGTAATAACATCAGCTGGATCATACCAAAGAGTGGCTTGACAGAAGTATGTAAGATCCTGAATAGTCTTGACAAGATGGCTATGGAAGTATGTTTCCTCTCGTGAATAAGCCCAGAACTGGGGGGCACTGTTTTAAAATTCAGAGTTATTCCTTCAGGATAGAAATGAAAAGTATTGTTTTCCTCTCTTAGGGCTGTGCAACTCTAGAACCCTTTGGCTTAGAAAGCAGTGGAGCTAGGGTCAGAATATATTTTTAAGATAAAGGTGGATAGATTCTTGCTCAACAGGGGAATCAAGGGTTATTGAGGGCAGATGGAAATGTGGAATTCAAAACACAAACAGATCAGCCATGATATTGCTGAATGGTGAAACAGAGTCAAGGGATTGAGTATGTTCTTATTTCATTTGTTGATTATTTTTTATCTCAGCAGTTCCATACATGACATTGTTAATACTGTACATGGTTCTGTACAAAGTGTTTACTTGGTGAATGGACAAGGTTGAAGTGAAGGCATAATGGAGATTGTATGAGGTGTTAGGGGGTGGGGGTGGTGCATGAGAAGTCATAGCTAGAAAGCCTAAAAGCTTTCAAAACAACTGTAGCGAAGTGTCAGACTGCTCAGACAAGTTTTCTAACCAGCTGTCTTGGCACTAGATTGACTCTGTGGCCACATAAACTCAATTTCTTAACTTCATCCTACACCCACTCCACCAAAGCAATACTTATGTTAATTGACCGTCTTCTACAAGAACAAATCTATTAAGTTGGGAAATTATTCAAATTAACCTACTTATCTTGCGAGTGAAAATCCAACCCTTAGTATCTGATGGCATACGGTAGTAACATTACAATGTCCCACGATCCATTCATGATAGAGTTCACAGCGAATAGAGGAGCATGCAATCAGCCCTATGATCTTGCTGATAATGGTTGTATTGAATGCATGCCAATCCTACAAGAAGCTCTCAGAGGAAGACACACTGACTTTTGGGAGAGATTTTCGTTATAGCTTACGTAATTGTCAGAAGTGAGCCTTGTTTATTTTTAAATAAAATGAAGATGGTCATGGAATATTGCCGTAATCTGATTATTATTAATACTGTTAAGGCATGGAGGATTGTGCGGCAGAGAGAGGGTAGTATGTCCAAAACATCATTTCTTACCCCTGTAGTAGATATATCGGATTTTCAACTGGGGTAATGGACCCTGGATATAAGCTCTTGGCAGCCAGGGGAATCTCCTGTTTGGGTGATTTATTTGAAGGTGAAGTAATGATGTCCTTTGAACAAATAAGTTGTAAATATGGATGAGTTAGCAAAAATCTTTTCCCCTTTTTTCAGGTCAGGGATTTTATTTGGAAAGGGACCACTCTCTTGACCAACTACTTTGGAGAAGAGGGTACTTTATGCTAAAAGTACTCTCTCTCTTAGTACACTTTATCATACGCTAGGGGGTGATCTATCAGAAGACGTTGAGTGGCTTTGCAGGGTTTGGGAGAGGGAATTAGGGGTTGAAATTTCTATGGAGGCCTGGGGGGACATTTACAAGAATGCAAGGAAGATCTCGATTTGTAATAGGACCCACGCCATACAGCTAAAGGTTTTCCGTAGGGTCCATCTGGCTGTCTCTCAAAGTTAAGGTGGGAGCATCCCCCTTTTGTCCTAAGTGTAAGATAAACATCGGTACTCTCATTCATTGTTTATGGTCCTGCCACAGGCTCCGTACATATTGGAGTTCTGCAGCAAGGCTTATTGAGGTCTTGAGGGCCGAGGTTAAGATGGACCCTATTTCTCTCTTCCTGGGCCTACCCAATATACACTCTTTTCATGCTCATGGGAAAAAAGAATTCTTAATATCCTCACTTTCTGCACTAGGAAAAATATTTTAATGTGTTGGGTTGCTGAAATCCCACCCCCCGCCCTCCCAAACCCCGGGTCTGTTAGGTCGGCATAGGCTTATTTTGGAACATATTCCTTTGGACCTTTTCACGAATGTAGTGCACCGGAAAATAGAACATTTTTATAGGATATGGCAGCCCGTTCTGGACTACATGGATGCAGATTAATCTGCCATTTTAACTAGGGCTTTCGTGTAGCCATGGTGTTCTGATTTAGTGTACTTGATGTCCTTGAAGGAAGAATTCCGAATTTGTTATGTGCAATACTTAGTGCTCTCAGAGGTTGAGATCTAATGTTTTGTTGTGCTGAGCTGTTTTGCTTGTTCATTTGTTCATAAACTACCTTTACTGATTTGTCTGTTTTGCACATGGGTATAGTTGTGTTTGGGTGTATTGTTATTGCTGTTGTGGGTTTTTCTTTCATTGTTATATGTATATAGAATAATGTTTGCTGCTGTTGTAATTTCTCTTCCTTTTATTCATAGTTTTGTAAAGAAAGAAAAGTTTAATAAAAATATCTATAATAAGAAGTGAGCTTGTCATTCAGCCTGGACTCAGTCAGAGTAATGGGAATGTTCAGTCCTTGCCAAATTATATCTTTCAAAGTCTATGCCATCTGCACATTATATATTAAATCTAGCTCATAAGAAGTTGAATTTCCAGTGAGAACTAAACCCACTCACAGGGCACTCCCTATCCCTCATAAATTACATTCTGTGAGGAAATAAATCAGGTCACAGTCAGATATATCAAGGCACTTTATGGGGTGAAATTATGGGATATCAAATTTATTAAACAGGTATTGATTAGCAAGTTTTGAGAAGATTTGCAATAAGTTGATTTGCAATAAATCAACCAACAACCCTTGTTATATCATCATTTGGTATTCTGACTGTGGGAAAAAATGTTTACCAAACTGTAAAATCATGGTTGGTGGTATTAACATGGAACTGTACCTATTCTAAAGAACATGTGGCCAAGATAATAGTTGACATCACAATGAAAATGTTCTGCTGTTAAATTTAACCAGAGACCAGTATTTGGTAACACAAGATTGTTTCAATTGGAATGAGTTAGCGCCGGCCCTTCTTGTCACTGTGAACACATCCATCCACCTTGAGCTGTTAGGACTCTTTCTATTCAATTGCTAAGTGCCACAGTTTGACTCAACTGAGTCACAATTTTACTTTTGAATCTGAACTGCTGAATTCAGTGCTGTCTCAGAATAAAAAGGAATAATGTATAATAATAAAGAGTTAATGATTCATGTTTAAGGCAATGGTTTGGGAAAAGTCCTGTACTACATGCAGATCTTTATGCCCTATTATAGCATTCATATTGAAATGATAGAGAATTGTCAGAACAGACTTACCATGAAGATAGCCAGGCTTTCTTCTAAATTGTTAGCTGAGTTAATGAATCTTTATCTTCTGGAACAAAAAAGATTAAGAGAAGATTTAACAGTGATATTTGAAATAATGAAGGGTTATGACAGGATAAAACTGGAAGCCCATCTTCTCCAACTAACCAATGAATAACAGATGATCAATATTAAGCAACTGAATCTTACTTAACCTTGCTGGATCTGTTACTACTATTGTTTCCAATAGTATTTTTAATTGGCGATTTTTGAGAAGAATTGAAGCTCAGGTTGATGATATGGATGTAAGTTAGCTCGCTGAGCTGGAAGGTTTGTTTTCAGATATTTCATCACCATACTAGGTAACATCATCGGTGAGAGCCTCCAGTGAAGTGCTGGTACGTCCTACCTCTCTATTTATAAATCTTGGTTTCTTAAGGTGGTAATGTCATTTCCGGTTCTTTTTATCAAGGGAAGGTAGATGGGGTCTAAATCAATGTGTTTACTGGTGAGAATGCCAGGCCACTAGGAATTCTCATGCATGTCTTTGTTTCGCTTGTCCTAGGACATGTGTGTTGTCCCAGCCAAAGTGGTGTCCTTCTTTGTATGTATGGAAGCTAGTGATCGTGGGTCATGTCATTAGGTCACTAGTTGGTGGTCATGTATCCTGGTGGCATGGTTCCTGCTTGTTTGTCTGATGATAGTGTTTTTACAGCTCTTGCATGGTATCTTGTATATTAAGTTAGTTTTGCTGGTAATATCTAAGAGATCCTTTAGGTACATTAGTCGCTGTTTTTGTGTGATGGTAGGTTTGCAGGCTACCATGATGCCAAGGGGTCTGAGTAGTCTGTAAGTCATTTCTGACACATCTTTGATTTATGTAATATGGCTATAGTTTTTGGTTGCATTGTGTCTGCTTGTTTGGGCTTGTTTCTGAGGAACCAGTGGATTGTGTTTATTGGGTACCTGTTTTTCTTGAAAATGTTATACAAGTATTTTCCTTATCTGTTTGTAGTTCTTGGGTGTTAAGAGTTTTTAGTTCATTGACAACCAAATATTGCTGCTTAATAAACCAAACCTGGTTTGGTACAATATGGGAGCAGCACAGGTCAGTGTGCTTAGAACGTTTTGCTGGGATGGAGGATAAATACTGGCACAAATACTCCAACTTCTGTAACACTCAGCTTCTACATAATCTGGCATTAGCACTGCTTATGGTTAGAATTTCTGATTGGCAAAAAATTAATATTATAAGTAACATAAGTAAGAACCATATTGGCACAGTGGTTAGCACTGCTGCCTCACTGTGCCAGAGACCAAGGTTCAATTCCCGCCTTGGACAACTGTCTGTGTGGAGTTTGCACATTCTCCCAGTGTCTGCATGGGTTTCCTCTGGGTGTTCCAGTTTCCTCCCACAGTCCAAAGGTGTGCAGGTTAGGTGAATTGGCCATGCTAAATTGCCCGTAGTGTTAGGTGATGGGGTAAATCTAGGGGAACGGGTCTGGGTGGGTTGCTTTTCGGAGGGTCGGTGTGGACTTGTTGGGCCAAAGGGCCTGTTTTCACACTGTAAGTAATGGGCGGCACAGTGGCACAGTGGTTAGCACTACTGCCTCACAGCACCAGAGACCCGGGTTCAATTCCCGCCTCAGGCAACTGTCCATGTGGAGTTTGCACATACTCCCCATGTCTGCGTAGGTTTCCTCCAGGTGCTCCAGTTTCCTCCCACAGTCCAAAAATGTGCAGGTTAGGTGAACTGGCCAAGCTAAATTGCCTGTAGTGTTAGGTGAAGGGGTGAATGTAGGGGAGCGGGTGTGGGTGGGTTGCTCTTCGGAGGGTCCGTGTGGACTTGTTGGGCTGAAGGGCCTGTTTCCACACTAAGTAATCTAATCTAATTAAGATTGGACCTTTCCTTATTCTCTGGTTGGTGAATGCTTTCTTGAGACTTAAAATTAATTGAACATCCTTTATTCTCTAATGAGATCTGAAGTAACTTATCGTTATACAAACATAATACAATTAAATGAAAAGTACACCTCCAGCCAAGACTTTTACGTAGAAGTATCTATGAAACAATTTTATTATTTAATTAGAGAAAACTTAAAAATAATAAAATAACCTTACTTCTGTTCAAGATTAGCTGAAGTGCAATTGGGAAGTGTCTATTTTAGTAATAGTTAAGCTGCAGGAGAGAGTCATAAAGTCATACAGCCTCCACCACTTCCTCTGGTAGCTCACTTCATACACGCACCACCCTCTGCATGGCACCCTTTACGTTCCTTTTAAATCTTTCCCCTCTTAACTTAAACCTATGCCCTCAAGTTTGGGACTCCCCATCCCTGGAAAAAGACCTTGGTTAACCACCCTATCCATGCCCCTCATGATTTTGTAAACCTCCAGAAGGTCACCCGTCAGCCTCTGGCAAAATAGCTCTAGTCTATTCAGCCTCACCCTATTGCACAAATTCTCCAACTCTGGTAACATGCTTCTAAATCTTTTCTGAACACTTTCAAGTTTCACAACATCTTTCCAATAGGAAGGAGACCAGAATTGCACACAATATTCCAACAGTGGCCTAACAAATGTCTTGTACAGCCGCAACATGACCTCCCAACTCCTATACTCAATGCACTAAACAATAAAGGAAAGCATACCAAACACTGCCTTCACTATCCTATCTACCTGCGACTCCACTTTCAAGGAGCTATAAACCTGCATTCCAAAGTCTCTTCATTCAGTAACACTTCCCTGGACCTTACCATTAAGTGTATAAGTCATACCCTGATTTGCCTTTCCAAAATGCAGCACCTTATATTTATCTAAATTAAACTCCATCTGACATTCCTTGGCCCATTGGCCCATCTAGTCAAGATCTTGTTGTACTCCAAGGTAACCTCCTTTGCTGTCCACCACACTACACCTCCAATTTTGGTGTCATCTGCGAACTTAATAACCATACCTCCTATATTCCCATCAAAATCATTTATGTAAATGATGAAAAGCAGTGGAACCAGCATCAATCCTTGTGGCACACCGTTGGTCACAGGCCTCCAATCTAAAAAGCAACCCTCAAACCCTCTGTCTTACCTTTGAGCCAGTTCTGTATCCACATACTTAGTTCTCCCTGTATTCCATGTGATCTAATCTTGCTAACCAGTCTACCATGAGGAACCTTGTAGAACATCTTACTGGAGTCCATAAAGATCATGTCCACTGCTCTGCTCTCACCAATCCTCTTTATTACTTCTTCAAAAAGCATCAAGTTAGTGAGACATGATTACACACGAACAAAGCCAGGTTGACTATCCCTAATCGGTCCTTGCCTTTCCAAATACATATATATCCTGTCCCTCAGGATTCTGTACAATAATCTTTTTGAAGACATTCTTTACATGATGGGAAATACAATTACTATGAAATATGTGGGTCTTCAGAAAGTTATCAACAGGGGTTTACATTTGTGCTGAATGACAATGATGAAAGATCATGAAATAGAGATAAAGTACAGAAGTGGAAACCTTCCTCAAATTAGCTTCCAATTTCCACTTCTCTCAATTTCCCATGATCCATCTCAGACTCTTCCCTATCTGTTCTTGACTTCTTTGTTTCAATTTTTGAGAACAGACTATCAACTATTATTTATTATAAATTCATTGACTCCTGCAGTTATCTTGATTGCACTTCTTCGTACCCTAACTAAATGACAACAATTCCCAACAGGAAAATCAAAGCGGATACCTGGCAACTCGTGGACACCCCTCCCTCGACCACCGGCTTGGGTGGATAGCCTCCACTGATGGCTGAGTAGACCTCTGACTGATAACTGTGTGGATCCACAACTGATTTGATTTGATGCCCTGGATCTTCAGAACTGTCTGTGGCCCACTCCCTAGACTGTTGTGATGTGAACTCTGACTCTGGCCACTCCAAGCAATAAACTGTCCTAGCTGCTGAACTGGCATCCCATTCACTATGGTGAAGGTTATTTCCCTTGGCTTGATTGAACACAAATCCTCTTAGACTTTGAAACGTGCCCATTTGGTTGAAACACACGTAAGTATGCTTGCTGTGTAAGATGCAGGCCCATGATGCAAGTGTAAGATCGATGTAGCACATCCTCTTGACTGATCACTGCTCATAGCCCATGCCATGCTGCCTGGCTTTGCGTTTCGGCTAACAGCAAGTCAAGGCAGACTTATTGTTTGCCTTTAAGCTCTAATTATGGGGGGAGCTGGTGTCAGACATCTTACAGCACTTAGAATCTCCTATTGTAATTATATAACATAGCTAGTGCTGCACTAATCAAAAGATTGTCCTTATGTCAAAGATCCCCATGAGGGCATTCCATGGCCCTCCATGTCAGAGATCTTCATATCCCACTGTCTGAATGAATATGCTAAGTACAAGGATAAAGGCTACCCTCTGATCACCCCATTGCACAACCCCTGATTGAAGCCAAGTGCAGACTTAAGGCAGCCCATTCTTCCATGTTGAAGCAAAATGGTCTGCTGAAGATGAGGCTCCGATACATGGATCATTGCTAGGGCTGGGGGATGGTGATTTTGCAGTACATTCCAGACACAGTGTGCTATGTAATCTTTGTATGTTGTGGTCTGCACAACTGAAACAGGTAAAGAGGGGAATTGATAGATGTTGAAGTGCTGGAAGAATAGTAGCAGTCTTCAACCGTTGAAGATGAGGACATTGAGCAAGAGGAACAAGATCTTCTGACTGATAAAACATGACTGCAGCATCAGGCACAGGAAATTTAGTTGACCCTGGGTTCCAGTAGATGAGAGTTGAGTGTAGTGATCACTCTCATTGGCTGTAAATTTGTGATTGCTCAAGGAGTAAGTAGCCCCTGTCTGTTCCCACATATAAATGCAGCTTTTTTTAAATTAGCATTTTCTCTATTTTCACAGTTCCTGAGCAAAAGTGAATTCTTTCATCTTTTTGAAGGCTTTCTGGTTTGTGATTTTTCCGCAGTGAACAATGAAAAAACGTTCAGCTACACTAGGACTTTGGGAAAGAATGTCATTCCCTTAGATAAGGTACTAACATGGGATGACAGTAAAAATGTTGTATATATAGCTTGGTTCTTAAATAGCAATACATTTATGAATTTGCTCTCGTATTTGCAATGAGGTGTCAGCCATGGCATCTATCTGCTCCAAGAAACATTTACTTTTGGTTCCACCCCAATTAAATGCATGATGAAGGGTAGCTCCTGGCAAGCAGCACTTGACCAGATGCACCACTGTGCTTTTAG
This sequence comes from Chiloscyllium plagiosum, assembly GCF_004010195.1. Taxonomy (NCBI): domain Eukaryota; kingdom Metazoa; phylum Chordata; class Chondrichthyes; order Orectolobiformes; family Hemiscylliidae; genus Chiloscyllium; species Chiloscyllium plagiosum. Next base: position 139,829,383 of record NC_057711.1, on the reverse strand, counting down.
AAATGGCACCAGTGCCAGGAAGTCCCAGCAGTGGCAAGTACTTAAGCCTCTGATGAGAGAAAAGATGGAATGAGTGGGGCACCATAGAAACAAGGTGCATAGGTCATGAAGCGAGTTGTGGAGAATTACGTGAGTAAACCTGCTTGGATTGAATGCATTGATGGACTTGAAGGACCGATGTGCCAGCATGTTCTGCCAGACTTGAACCGAGAAACACTGTTAAATAGAAAATTTTAATAGGAAAAGATTGGTCAAAAAGCCCTGTGAATGACCATATCGACACTGTCATTGAGTGTTGAAAAAGGAAAGACAAAGTCAGAATTACACATTTTACAATTTCTGCTGCCAAGATACATATGAGAATTTGAAAATTGAAATCAGACTCAGGATTTTCCATTCATGTGCAGACCTGAAATATAGATTTGTAAAAGTGACCTTAAAATCTTTTAAAATTGGGCAGCATTGCTACATTGGAGTTTCTAACCTGGCAGCAAGAAAAATGATAGTCAGTGATTTGAAAGAAAGATCTTGCATTTATAGAACTTCTTGCACATCATTAAAAAGCTCCAAAACTTGACACAAGCAAAATAGTTAGTGTCATCACTCATTTTGTAGACAGACAAGGCAGTCAATTAGCACATAATGTTCATTATAGTAATGAAATACTGAACATTTAATTTTTTAAAAAATCATGTTATTTGAAGGATAAATGATGGTCAGGTCCCAGAGGGGATACATTGCTTTTTGTGAAATAGTCTTGTAAGATCTGTAACATTAACCTTAATAGGTAAATTGGACTAGTTTAATATCCAAACCATTCTTAATATAATAGATTGATTGTAACTAGACTGAGCCCATTAGGTGATGATCTGAAATCTGAATGTCTAAATGGGGATAATGTTGAGCCAATCTTGAGTGCAAGAGTGGCTGAATCATACGTCAACTCTGAAGAAGATGCTTCACAATCTGCAGTGCTAAATCTTTTACAGAAGGGAACAATGAGTTCCTGCCTTTCTTGTTTCTGTGCTTTGTACTGTTAAAGATTGCCCTTTTGCTACTGTTGTATACTTCTAATTACAAGCATTTGTGCGGTATAGAGCATTGGAACAGCAGCCTTTCACCCCATAACTTGTCTTCAAATCCTGCTTTAACTAATTAGATGATGCAATATTGTGACAACTACCCCCTCAATCCGTCATTCCCAACCTCTCTCTCAAGAATATCCTACCTGAGTATTTTTTTATTCACTCATGGGCCATGGGCATTGTTGGCTAGGTCAGCATTTTATTGCCCATTCCTAGTTGTCCTTGAAGTACTATCCCTTTTGGTAATATTAATCCAACTCTTAGAAACATGAACTCTTATCAGGAAATTGGCCTATTCAGGAGGTAGATGTTAATTTACAACATGGTTGATCCACATTCTATGAAGCATCTCATCTGTTATCATTTAACGATTTTTGTGTACACACCTTCAGTAAAGGTACTTTCTGGATATGTTCGTTCCCATAATATTCATGTTTTCACGCATAACCCTAAATTCAGTATTGGCAAATTCTCTCTCTCCCTGTCAAAGCCTGCCAAACCCTGCCATTGTCAGTTAAGAATTTAGCTGATGCCCCGAAACAAAGCTGGATGTACTTTTACATCACCTTGTCCACCATTACATCTTCCTCTTTGTTATATATTGTTGTGGACTGACTGAATCTAGTTAGGTCTGTGAATTGCAAGATAAAGTATGTTTTACTTATCTCATATCTTCAAGTCCATTGCTTCAACTTTGTTAAAGTCTTTTGCCAATGGGAGACTTAGTATCAACTTTGATAGTGTCACATTTGTCACTGATCTCATGTTTTGGTTTAATCTATTCATTGTCCCCTACTCCTGCATCCTTCACTATGATTTTTAGCCAGTGAGAAGATGGATGGGCAAACTGCCAATGTGGTTTTAAGACAATTAGCTTTTATTGCTTTAAACTCCGATCTATTGTTGTTAGCAACACCTGACTAATTGTTTGATTAGATAAGGTAGGTTTGTTAAAGGAATAAAATTATATCTAGATTGTATAAACTGTAAATCTACTGGCTTCCCAAAACAATTGCCTATTGTGTTCCATTTCCAGTTTCATTTCAGCTTTTTCATTGACAACAATAAGTTCAGTAGTAAGAGTATTTCAGTTGACACTATATCTATGGGTCACCTCAGATACTTTTCAGAATCACCACTCTCAATGATTTCACTATGTTGTGATCCCCAAACCTGAACAGCTAGAACTCTCAAATTCTTCAATATTATTTTAGTGCTTATTGTTTTAAAAAAATCTTGGTCATGTGTCACTCCATACAGTGGTCATACATTCACTGTTCAATGGAACTTATTTGGATGAGTCTACAACCAAAGCATTCATTACTGGATTCATTTCTAGGAATGAGTACATCTCCTACTCCTTGATCGGTACCATCACCTTCTCCTTCTAATCATTCCATTTTGTGTGCAATTACAAAAACCTTGTTATTCCCTTTTGGACAAATTCATTGCATAATGTAATAATGGTATATTGAGTTGGATCTAAAACTGCTGTTGACCATACCCCGGGTGGGGTTAATTATTCTGCTGGTTCACCAGTTCCTGCTGTCTGTTAAAATTGCCAAGGTTATCTCTAAATTCTCTCTTTTTCTTTCTGAATCTTGCATTGTTTAGAAGCTTTCAGTCTGTATCTGGCCAATCTCAAATCAGTACTGCCATCGAATCCTCCATGCTTTATGCTACTGCTAAGTGTCCCAACTAAGCAAAGAAGGCTGTTGGGAATGAATATCTTACCACCTTATTTTAAGGCTTCTTACACGAAGTCTCGGAACCATGGGCACCACCTCAGAGTTAAGGGGCATCCCTTTAGATATGAGGTAAAGTGGAATTTCTTCAACCAGAGGGTAGTTAATCTGTGGAATTTGCTGCAGAAGGCTGTGGAAGCTAAGTCATTGAATGTATTTTAGACTGAAATAGGTTCCTAATTAGTAAGGGAATCAAACATTACAGGGAAAAGGCAGGAGAATCAGGTTGAGAAACATATCAACCATTCTAGAATGGCAGAGCAGATTCTAAGGGCCAAAATGGCCTAATTCTGTGCCCACATCTTACGGTCTTACCTGTTCCAAAAAGAAGTATTTTTTTCCAAAAATCTAACTTCAGTTAGTACTAGGAGTCTAGCCATATGGAGTCACAGAGTCATACAGCACGAAAGCAGACCCTTCGCTCTAACCAGTCCATGTTGACCATTCTTCCAAACTAAACTAGTTCCACCAGCCTGCGCTTGGCCCATATCCCGCCAAACATTTCTTATTCATGTATTTATCTAAACGACTGTACCTGCATCCACCATTTTCTCTGCAAGTTTATTCCACACATGGACCATTGTGTAAAAGAAAATGTCCCTCACGTCAACCATCTTCTAATACAAATGTGATTGTGAATCTAAGTCAGTCAGTGAGACAGAATTCCAAGGCACCTTCCTTTGTGGGTACAGTTTATTGACTATTCAATCTTCCATATCCCAGCATTATATGTGCATTCTTTATATAGCGATCTGGCAATTAATAGACACAACCTATTCCTTCCTAGCCTTAAATAAAGACATTAACAAACGTAACATTGTGATTAACCTGACTTATAGCAAATTGTGTGGCAATCACAGATGTGACTTTGTCTTGCACATCATTGGCTCCCTTTACTTCCTTTACTCCCTTTCCATGCTCGTCCATGGAAAAATTGAAGTTTCTCCTCATATTATTCACAAGCGCTCTTGATTTAGTCGATAGATTTTGACTAGGCACAAGGCGATATATATTTGCAGTCCCAGCTTTTAAAGGGCTTTTCAAGCTCAACCCTAAAGCACAGGAGACTCCCAGTGTGTTGATGGTGCAGCTTCAAGTGCATGTCCTTCAATCCTCCAAAGCAACTGGATAAGTTGGTTCAGAAGACATCTGAGAAACCTGCCTTTATTAGTAAAGACATTGAATACTAAGAGTGTGGAGGTTATGGTGAAACTGTATATAATATCAGTTAGGACTTAGCTGGAGTACCGTGTGCAGGTTTCATTGCCACACTATTGTGATTGCACTAGGGAGGGTGCAGAGGAGATTCCTCAGAATGTTGCTTGAGCTGGAGAGTTTGAGCTATGAAGGGAGACTGGACTGGGGTTATTTTCCTTAGAACCGAGAAGGCTTGAGTAAGACCTGACTGAGATGAACAGAGTTATGAGGTGCATTGATAGGGTCGATAGGGAAGAACCTTTCCCCCTTAGGAGAGTGATTAAAAACCAAGGTACACAGTTTTAAGGTAAGGAGCAGAAGGGTTGGAGGAGAGTAGAGATAAACATTTTTTCACCCAGACTGTTGTGGGTATCTGCCTAAAAGGGTGATAGAGGCGGAAACTGACAAGACATTTAAGAACTATTTAGATGATCAGGTGAAATACCATTGCTATGGGCCAATCGCTGAAAATCGAGATTAGAATACATAGATGCTTGATGATTGGCATGGACACAATGGCCCGACAGATCTTTCTCCATGCTGTAAAAACATGATGGCTTAAATGTAGCCATGGTGATGCCAGTGAATATCCAGGAAATGTATTGGCATCACTCAGAATATGTTAAAGGCCACAACTATCAAAAACTCAACAGGTTGTGAAATCCTCAGAGCTAGTTAGGATTAGTATTAAAATGTTCCCTGACAGCAATGGTGACTTGCATGGATTCAGCTATCTATAGCCAGGCCTGCTCCTCAGGATGCCTTTCTTCATCATCTACTACCTTGATTCTATCTCCATCTGAGAGGACTGTGTCTAATCTTTGTGGTCCAATGAGATGGCTTCTTCACCAGTCTCTGTCTCAGCAAGGCAAGTGACCCTTTGCCACACAATAATATGAAAAATGTGACATGTTATCACTATACTAATCTTGCAGGAAATGACTGGAGTGCTCACCCTGAACTACATTCTTAGCAGCCTGACATGATTGTCTTTGTAAGTAGCTGGCATTCTAGTGACATTGGGGTCAGATCTCAGGTAACCACAAGGGAGTAAGCAACCACGTCCTTTAGGGAATCCTTTCTCTCCCAGTAACCAGCCATGAAGCTGTGGTGTGGCTAGTGTGAATGATTCATCACACTTGCTGGGGAAATATGCAAGTTGGCCTTGGTGTTAGTCCAGACCTCCTACATGTTGATGGAATGGAGTGATTTTCCATTTATGAATCACTCCAGCTGTTGCATTGTTGCCCTAACAGTGATATAGAGTGCATTCTATTATGTGTTATCATTGTGGAAAGCTAGATAGTAGAATCTCCTTTGCCCTCTATGTCTGCAGTGTCACATCAAGGGGAAGTTGATTTGTTCCTTCACCCAAGCATGTGACACATTGGTAAACTCTTGAGAAATGCCAGGGGGATCTGAAAATACCAGCTACGTAGAAAATGACAATCTCAGTTACTTTCACAACATTAAGTTGGATTGATCAAGATGTAATGATTGTTCATTGTCAGATCAGGCCTTCACTTGTACTGTCATTTGAACATGTCTTAGAAACCTAGTTGGTTCTTCTACACCCTTCACTCTGTAATACGTCCTTCTCCTACTCCTTGCCGTTTATCGGACAGCTCTGCCTTGCACTGTATAGGTATGCGGACTCTGGCTACATGTTGCTGCTAATGGTGGGTCACTATTGACCAGAATTGGGAAGATGTTGCACCCATGTTTTGCGAGCCTTCTGTTTGTCCCGAATAATCTTCCAATAAGCCTAGCAGTATACCTGTCACCTAATAGCATCCTGAAATAAGGGACAATCCAAAGGGTAGATAGAAATCTTCTCTTCCTCTTTCTCAACTGCTTCCCCCTGCCTTGTTGTTTGCCATCAATTACAGTGAAATTAGGTGTCAGAAATTAACTGTAAACCTGGAAATTAACAAACCTTAAATCTAGCTTTTACAAGCAATAAGGTTTCCACCTTAGCCTTGTGATTCTTGTGTCTATTTGCACTGATCAATCAAATCAAATACCACTGTTCACTGTGGTCTTCTTACCTCAGTGATTCACATTTCATCCCTTTTTCCCACCAACAAAATGAGATCTGCTAGAAATGGAAACTAGATTTCTCTATTTGGGTTCCGCTCACCATGTTGAAAAGTTTTCCAAGTCATTGTTATTAACTGATGATTCAGACTTATCTCTCTCTCTCCCTCTGTTCCCCTTCGTTGAAAGGTCCATAACAAAGGGGCATTATTTTAAATTAAAAAGCAGGAGGTTTAGGAGGAATTTAAGGAAAAGTGTTTTCACACAGAGGGTGGTATTGGATCTGAAATGCATGACCTGGTAGAGTATTTGAGGTGGGGAATTTCAGAAGCCTTAAAAGTACCTGGATGAACGCTTGAAATGACATAACATTTAAGGTTATGGACCTAGTGCAGGAACAGGTACATAGTGTATGCAGTAGTATATTTTTGGCAGTACAGATTTAACTTACTGAAAGGCCTGTTCAGTACTATATAATTCTTTGATTTCTTTATGAGGCTTAGAGTTGTATTTTGTATAAGAATGCTTCCATGAAGTCCCTTAGAATATTTTGATATATTAACAAAGCTGTATAAATGCAATTAAATATACTCCCATGCAATATCATTAAGCTGATATATATTAACTGTTTCTCTCTTGACAGATACACCTGCAATCTTGATTATTTCTAGTATTTCCTGTTTTTATTTCAGATTATTGTAATATTTTGCTTCTGTATATATTATAAATGTAAGTTGTTGTTAAGGTTGGGACACGTGTGTAGGATTTAATGAAAAATTAAGAGGACAGCAATCAATGATTTGATTAAGTTGTCACATTTAGTTGGAGCATTATTTATGTTGAGTTTTAATGGCATGAAGCTCTATGCCAGCATTAAGGCATTAGTTGCTCCTCATTCTTGCCCAGATTACTGCAGTTCTGAAGGGACACTAGACTCAAAACATTAAGGCTGCTTTCCCTCGAAAAATGCTATCAGACCTGCTGGCTTTCTGCAGCAATTTCTGTCTTTGATCCAGATTACTCTGTCCTTCAATGGATCCTGGCTTTTTCCAGCAGCCAATTACTTCATCCAGACGTTACAAACAAAGTTTAGTTTAATATTTTAGGTATGATGATACAGTAGCATTCTTACCTCTAGACCTGAACCTATGTGTTCGAGTTCCATGGCCATAGAACATGTGTTGTGATATGAATTAACTGTTGGATTGGTAGCCTGTAAATTCTTCCAATACATTTGATGATAGGCGGTTATGAAGTTGAAGATGTCACAACACGGGGTAAACTCTCCTGCTTAATTTAAACAAGCAATACAGAAAAGATTTAACCTGTGCAGTAATCTGTGAAAATTCGAGAGGCCAAGAACTATTTAAAGTAAAAATGAACAACTTTATTTCTTAAAGTATATCAGAGAATAAATAACTAACATTTATTTACAACTCCTTCTTCTAACCTATCTTCTACTTTCCCTGCTACAATACTGGTCCGATAAAAATCCCGATTAAAATTTACAAAACAAAGCTTATCTCAAAACCAGGCAGCTTTTAGTTGTTCTCTGTTTCTGTCTTTTCTTCTTGGGGATTCTGCTTCACAGGTTACTGATCAATAAGGGTACCTTTAAGAGAGCTATTTTTGGGCAGTCTTTACATGCTGGTGGCTTGGCAGTTCTCCTCTCAACTGTTTAGTTTTCACCGGTTTTATACCCCCAAAGCATCAGATTGGGTCATTGGCTTTTAAAATTAAGGTACTAAATTCAAACTGGATTGGAGTTTGGTTTTTTTAGAATATAATTTAAACTGATTGGCCTAATGTAAATCTGTTTTTGTCTTCAGGTAACCAGCTATCCTCACTGCTGGATCACATACTACATTGTATCTTGTTGACAACACTTGGTGCTGTCAGGTAGTTCTGCTAGCTTTTAACTTTCTTAAATGGTACAATATACCCACATCTTCGTAATATCCCCCTTAAGAAGAAATTAACCATCAATGAAAAGAAGGCTTCATTTTTCTTTTTTTAAGCACATTACCCTAACATACAGATAACTATAATATAAATTCACCTCAAAATACAAATCTCAACTAAACTAAATCAGTTAAATCTGCAATTAAGCATCTGCAATTACATTCTTATGACCTGCAACATGTATGATTTTTAAATTAAAAGTCTGTAACATAAGACTCCAATGAAATAATCTCATATTCTTGTCTTTAAAGTGTTTTAAGAATGGAAGTGGATTGCCATCCGTGTACACAACCATTTCAACACATTGTTCGTGACATACACATTAAAATGTTGTAAGGCCAGTACAAAACTCAATAGTTCTTTTTGATTGTGGAGTATTTCCTCTGGTGGATGTTGATCTTCTTCAAAAAGCAACCAATTAGCAGTTCAATCCCATCCTCATCTTCCTGTAGGAGTACAGCTCCAACTTCAATGTCACTAGCATTGATGGTGACTTTAAAAGGTTTTGAAAAGTTTGGTGTAGCTAAAACTGGTTTGGTGGTTAATATTGATCTCAAATGGTCGAATGCCTCCTGGCATTGTTCTGTCCACCAAAACTTTGTGTTCTTCAGCAAACCAGTTAACAATGTCACTTCACTGCTGAAGTTTAGACCATCTTCCGATAGAATCTGCTGAGTCCTAAGAATTGAAGTTGGTCGTGGAAATTCCTTGATGGCCTTTGTCTTTGCATTCCATGGGGTCAACCTTCCATGACCAATATTATGTCCCAAGAATGTCACCTCTGTTCTTGTGAATTCCGCTTTATTTAAATTTATCACCAGTTTTGTTTCTCGTAGTCATTCCAAGAGCTCTGCCAACAGTACCATGTGATCTTTCCAGGACTTATTAAAGATCACTACATTGTCCAAATAGACTGCACAGTTTGTTAATCCAGCCACAACTCTACTCATGAGTCTTTGGAATGTAGCAGGTGCGTTCTTCATTCCAAGGGGCATCACTTTCAACTGATATAGCCCTTTGGGGTTACAAACGCAGAAATTTCTTTTGCTGACTCTGATAAAGGTACCTGCCAGTAACCACGCATTAAGTCCAACTTGGTGATGTAACTGGCTTGTCCAACTTTCTCAATACAGTCCTCCAATCTAAAAATTGGATGAGTCAGTTTTTGTAATGGTGGTGACCTGCCGATAATCCACACAGAATCTCTGAGTTCCATCCAGTTTGGGAGCTAGGATGATCAGCAAACTCCACTCGCTCGGCTTGGTTCAATGATGTCCTTTTTGAGCATGGCCTCTACCTCCACCTGGACCTGTCTGGTTTTGAAAGGATTAAGCTGATAGGGGTGTTGTCTTATTGGAGCAGTATTCTGTAATCTACTTCATGTACAATAGCATTAGACCTCCCCATTTGATTCTTAAACATGTCCTTATATTGCAGTAACAAAATCTTTCAACTGCGTTCTATGCTCCCAAGACAAATAGTTTACAAACCTATCCCACTCCTAAAGGACTTCTTTATTTTTTAATCTATTTTGAGGCACGCTAAAATTCAAATCATGAGGATTTGATTCCTCACTTGCAGGGCAGTAACTAACACCAGTTTCTCCAGTTCTTTCTCTCTAGTATAATACGGTTTCAACACATTCACATGACATACCCGATACCTTTTTATTCCCATCTGACATTTTTACGAGATAGTTCACCTGATTCAACTTTTTCTTAATTTGATAGGGACCACTAAACCTGGCATTGAAGGGATCTCCTATCACATGTTACAGTACTAACACATCATCCCCTCGGGAAAACATCCAAGTCTCAGAGTTTTTATCTGTCACCTGCTTCGTTCTATACTGTGCCCTCTTTAGGTGCTGTTTACCTAACTCACCTGCTCAATTTAATCTCTCCCTCACCTCTGATACATAATCTAAGTGTGAGATCTCTAACTTTGGTCATGTCAATTTTTCTTTATTTAATGTTAAAGGGCCTTTCACTTAATGACAAAAAAAAACTTGAAGGGAGTGAACTGAGTAGATTAATTTGGGGCATCTCTAATGGCAAACAATACGAATGGGATACCTTTATCCCAATCATTCGGGTAGTCCTGACAATATGCTCTCAACATGGTCTTCAAAGTCTGATGCCACCTTTCTAAAATTCCCTGGGATTCAGGATAATATGCACTGGATTTAAAGTGCTGTATACCTAAGCTATCCATAAACACCTTAAACAACCTAGCAGTAAAATTTCACCCTTGGTCTGACTGAATCTCTCTGGGTAGCTCATACCATGTGAAGAAAGCTACTAACTCCTCAACCACCTTTTTTGCCTTGATACTCCATAATGGAATTGCCTCCAGAAATCTGGTAGAAACATACTGGTTCCCACTTTTAGTTCTCAGGAATCAATTATAACACACATGAAAGGTTCTTCAAATGCGGGAATTGGCAACAAAGGTGGTGGTTTTATTACCGCCTGTGGCTTACACATCATTTGGCATGTACGACACATATGGCAAACGTTAACCACATCCTTGTGCATTTTAGGCCAATAAAAATGTTTTTGTACCTTAGCCTGAGTCTTTCGTACACCTAGGTGATCTCCTACAGGTAGTTCATGTGCTACCCGTAACACTTCCTGTCTGTATGCTACTGGCAACAGTCTGGTGCACTACTGCCCGGTTCTACCTCCTTCCCAAGATCCACAAGCCTGACCATCCTGGCCGACCCATTGTCTCAGCATGCTCCTGCCCCACTGAACTCATCTCTACCTACCTCGACACTGTCCTATCCCCCCTAGTCCAGGAACTCCCCACATACGTTCGAG
>NC_057711.1:139799103-139817245 GCF_004010195.1 Chiloscyllium plagiosum | reverse complement strand
CACCCTCCTCTAGCTTATCTCTCCACGCTTCAGGCTCTCTGCCTTTATTCCTGATGAAGGGCTTTTGCCCGAAACGTCGATTTCGAAGCTCCTCGGATGCTGCCTGAATTGCTGTGCTCTTCCAGCACCACTGATCCAGAATCTGGTGCACTTCAGCCCAATTCTCCTCTGCACTAACCTGCTGTGGTCTCCATTTCCATTTTAAGATTCTATGTTTCATATAATAATCCTCCAGAATATTCTCTGCCTCTTTTTCTGAGTACGCATCCACATATATATCTTTTATCATCTTGTCTTGCTGTTGCAAGTCTCTTAGCTTTTCAGAACTAAACACTTCTGTCTGATTCTCCGCCTGTTCAGGTTTTTCCTGCACCATTACATCAAACAGGGTATCCACTAACTGAACCTCAACTCCCTCATCTTTCTCTTTAGTTTTCACTTCGTGCTGTGACTTATGATAGTGGGATATGGTTACCACACAGTCTGGAAAAATACCAGGGTTTTTCAGTTTTAATTCCTCAGTTTCTTGGTCTTCCTCCACCACAAGGAGTGTCACTCCCACCTTGGATCCTGCCAAATCATTCCCAAGAACAAATTAAATTCCTGGAACTGACACGCACTCATTCACTCCCACTGTAACTTCCCCAGTCTGGATTTGGCACTCCAACCTAATCTTACATAGGGGAATGCTAAATTTCTGTCCATCTATTCCACAAATCACCAGGCTCTTGGGTAACAGATCAGAAGGACTGCATATTTGCTCATCCCTTACTATCAGCGACTGGTTAGATCCTGTATATCTCAAAATTATAAGTTTTTGTCCTTCTCCCCTGTTCTTTGAGTAAACTTTACTCACAGAGATGAATTCTTTGTAAAGATCAGGTACTAACTCCATACCCAGCCCCTGCCTGGGCTGTGCACTTTCCTGCAGCTCCTCGGCTCTTCTTGGGGTCTCCTTTACTACCTTCGCTAATGCCACTGGCTTAGCTTCTTTTACCACATCTTTTCCCATAGCGCCTTTCTTTAACGACTAGCACTGTGACTTTGTGTCCCACTTTACCACAGTGGAAACACCCGAGGCCTTCCACCTCCCATCCACCCTCTCGGGCTTCTTTTTTATCCTGTGATAAATTCTTAACCAGTGCTCTCTACTCTTGGTTTTGTAGCGTAGGATTTCCCCTTCTCCCAACTTCTATCCCTCACAGGACAAAATTCTGGCCAGATGTTTGCCTTAAGCACCTACATGTACTCATCTGCTAATTCTGCTGCCCTTCCCACTTCCTGAACCTTCTGTTCCTCCACATGAATTCTTACCATCTCTGGAAGTGAGTTTTTAAACTCCTTCAGCAGAATAATCTCTCTTAGAGCCTCAAGGATCCTGTCTATATTCAAAGCATGCACTCATCGATCAAAATGACTATGTTTAATTCTTTCAAACTCAACACAACTCTGACTTGGTTTCTTTTTTTGTTTCTGAACTGCTGTCTATATGCTTCTGGTACCAATTCGTAAGCACTTAAAATCGCCTGTTTAACCTCTTCATAATCTCTTGACACCTCATCTGACAGCATGGCAAATACCTCACTAGCCCTGCCTACCAGTTTAGTCCAAACTTGCATTTCCCTTAAATCCTCGGACCACTCCATCTGCCTAGCCAATGTTTCAAATGAAATAAAGAAGGCTTCAACATCTTTCTCATCAAAAAGTGGCAGAGTTTTGACATATTTGTATATATCACTACCTTCGCTTTTAATCTCCATCCTGTTGACTTTGCTAAATCACAAATTCTCAAGTTCAAATTCTCTCTCCGTTTGTCTCCCCCTTTCTTCTCTTTCTTTTTGCTCAGCTAAGAACCTTCTCTCTCTCACTCTGTTTATCTTCTAACTCCATTTTCCTCAATTGTAATTTAGGTTTTTCTACCTCTACCGCACTTGTCTGTTTCTCTGACACACTTAAGTGTTTGAGTTACTCCCTTACTATTTCAGCTTTACTTTTGTCCTTGGTTAAACCCAAATCTAACTTTGCTGCTAATTCTAAAAGTATGGCCTTTTTCTTTCCTTCTAAACTTTCTTGGCAAATTTTAGAATCATCTTCAAATCCCAGAACCACATTAGCAATTTTAAGAGGCATTTCTCTCACTTTTAATTTAATCAAACACAAGTCACCGAAAATAAACAAATTGTCTCACCTACATTTTATTTAAAGATCTAGGACACTAACCTGCAAGTGTTTAAATTTGCCAGGATTTTTTTGTACCTCCAAATCTATTCAAATCTGTCTAAACCAGTTCAAACTATTGCAGTATTTTGCGAGTAAGTGTGGGCTAATCTCCATGCCCAACTTTTGGGAACAAGAATGGAGAAAGGACAGGCAATTTCACACTTATTTGTATAATCTATTTAAATTATAGCAAAACGTGGCTCAGTCTCTTGTAGCATATTATTTAAGGACCTTAAATTCTTAATTGACTTCACTTAAATCTCCTTACCTTATAATTTTTTTTTGCTAGTTGAGTCAAATTTTGTTTACTGTGAAATGAGATTGATTTGTGGTAATTGTAAAATGAATCCTGGGTTAAAAAGAAATTTGAAAAATAGATGACATTCTAATTTGATTGGTAGCTTACTGAATTAAAATATTATTGGTTAACAGAATTACATATTTAACATGATCATGCAGTATTCAATAGTTTTCATATTTGGTCCCCAATAATTAGCTTTGAAATACAAGTTTTGAAGCAAGTGAATAAATAAATTATCTTTATCTGTAAATATTATTAATTATATTAAGGTGAAGAATCATATGGACTTATTCCCCAGGCAAAGTGAGTTTCAATGTATTGGAGTCAGCAAGCGCAGTTCATTCAGACATCCTAAGAGTACATTCCATGTCAAATTATTTTGGTAAACCAGATTAAACCATTTACGAGCCCTAAATAACACAATGAGATCTTTAATAGGGAGACTTTGGCAGTGATGTAGTTAGGGTTGCATAAAGTCTGGTGAATTCATTTGCAATCTACTGTAACTAACAATTATTTTCCTTTCTTTCATACAATACTAACAAATTATCTTAACTATAATTCATTAATTAGCAATTACATGACTGATCAAGCAGATTGGTAAGCAGGTATTAATGAATGATCATAAATTTTATGATTATTTCTGTCTGATTAAATTTGTAGCAATATAATTGACAAAGGTCTGAATTTTTGGGATCCCCAGAAGGCAGGAGTAGAGGAGGTGGCATGACTCTGAAATTTTCAGGACTGGCAGGTGTAGGACACCATTTCAGATGTTAGCCATATTGGACCAGATGGGCATAGAACCTGGTAGGGCCACGGGTCCCCAAGAGATGGGCAGGCAATTAAGCTCAGCACTGTCAATAGGAATTTGACTGAAAGTTTCTAGTAGGCCTCCAATTTCCTGATGCAGTGGAAGGAGGGGTAGGAATGGTGGGACTAACTACCTAGAGATGGCCATGCGGTGGCAGGGCAGTGGTCCACAGGCCCCTGTATGAATTATTGATTATTACAGCACTGAAAAAGTATGGGCTGGTCCTCCTAAGGACCCCTTCACATGCTGCCACTTTATTGTCTTCCCAAATCGTGGATTCCTCCTTTTCAGATATTTAGAATATTTATAAAATCTAGAACAAAAATATATGGCACAGAAAGAGGACCCTTATATCCCCACCTTCCAAAAATAAAAATGAACCTCATAACCTAATCCCATTTTCCAGCATTTGGTTCATATTTAGAGTCATAGAGATTTACAGCATGGAAACAGACCCTTCGGTCCAACCCGTCCACACCGACCAGACATCCCAACCCAATCTAGTCCCACCTGCCAGCACCCGGCCCATATCCCTCCAAACCCTTCCTATTCATATACCCATCCAAATGCCTTTTAAATGTTGCAATTGTACCAGCCTCCACCACTGCCTCATTCTATACGCATACCACCTTCTGTGTGAAAAAGTTGCCCCATAGGTCTCTTTTATATCTTTCCCCTCTCACCCTAAACCTATGCCCTCTAGTTCTGGACTCCCCGACCCTGGGGAAAAGAGTGAAACAGCCGGTTGCCAAAGCCTCCATGTAGGTTACAGAACTTCAGATCCATATCCAAGCACTGTTTCAGTGGATTGAGAGTTTCTGCTTTTACTACCCTTTCAGGCTGAGTTCCAGATGTTTTCCTCATCTGTCCTCTAATCCTCCCAGTAATCTATGACTCCAAACTCCACCAACTGAATTCTCAGTTAAAGGAAATAGGTCATTCCCATGCGCTCCACCCTCACAACCTCGTGCATCTCAATGAAATCTCCCATCAGCCATCTTAGTTCCAAGAAAAACAACTCCATCTTATCCAATCTTTCCTCATAGCTTCAATTTTCAAATCCCACTATCATCCTCATAAATCTCCTCCATACCTTATCTCATGCAATTACGTCTTTTCTGGAATGTGGTGACCAGTGCAGAATTGCATGCAGTACTCAAATAGTGTTTTATATATTTCAGCATAATTTCTCAGCATTTACCTTCCGTACTTTGGTTACTTAGGGAAAGTCTTCCATTGGTCATTTTATCCAGCTTATCAATCTGTCCTGCCATACTACAGAGATCTGTGGATGTGTAGTCCAAGATCTCTCACTTTCAATGTCCTCCCAGTTATTGTTTATTCCTTTGTTTTGACTTCCAAAATGCATCACTTCCCACTTATCTGGTTGAATTCCATTTGCCATTCTTATGCCTGGCTGACAAATACATTAATATGTTCTTGCAGTCTACAGCTGCCCTCCTCACTATTAACTAGCTAATTTTTGTTTTTGATTTTTTTAAATTTTTGATCCTGCTCCTTACATTTAATTCTGAATCTTAATATACATCAAAAGAAAAAGCAGGGCATTGAAAGAGCCTTCTAGTTGCAACACTCATCAAATGTTACTCTTTGTTTCTTGACACTGAGTAGTACATTTTTGTAACCAGCTTGCTACACTCCCTCCAGATCCAGGTAAGGATCACCCTCTCTTCAGATGTTGACTAGAGACTCGTTAGATGCTGTCCCCCTCACCTCTGAAATACTGCCAACATCTATCGCGACAAAACAGTTTTACCTCCTTTCTCCTTGCAAACCACTATCCAACCTCCAAACAACGTTTCATCTCTGGAGTCCTGGAATGTGTTGTTGACTCCAAATAATATTCCCAATATGTCCCAAACTCCATGCTTCAATCTCTCCAACTAAGTTTTGGCCACTGCCAAATACCAAAGATCTCTTAAAGTCACAAATGATATCCATGAGACTGTAACAAAGGTAAATGTTCCCACTTGATCCTTCCGACTTGTCTAAGCCAATGATCTGGTTGATTATTACTGTCCTTTCCAATGCCTATCCACTAGTTTCCAGCTGGGTACTCAGGCTTTCATGTGGATCCATTGTGATCCATCTAGTCAGGCTGAGAAAATCACTTGCAGTGACTTTGCTTCCTGCTCCTGCACTGACCTCTGGTGCTCTCCAAGGATTTGTTATTGGTCCCTTTCTATCCCGGTTCTAATAACAGTCTTTGATTAAGTCTCTGTTTGAAACCTTAGCATTACATTTGATACTAAGAAGAGTTTCCAACCTTGTACTCACTCTATCAGTAAGACTGCCGATTTCCACCTCCACAACAAAACTTGACTTCACCTGTCTCAGCTCATCTCCTGGTGAAACCTTTGCCCATGCCTTTGCTAACCCTATTACAAGGAGAAAGTGAGGTCTGCAGATGCTGGAGATCAGAGCTGAAAATGTGTTGCTGGAAAAGCGCAGCAGGTCAGGCAGCATCCAGAGGACAGGAGAATCGACGTTTCGGGCATAAGCCCTTCTTCAGGAATGAGGAAAGTTTGTCCAGCAGGCTAAGATAAACGGTAGGGAGGAGGGACTTGGGGGAGGGGCGTCGGAAATGTGATAGGTGGAAAGAGGTCAAGGTGAGGGTGATAGGTCAGACTGGGGTGGGGGCGGAGAGGTCGGGAAGAAGATTGCAGGAGTGTGGTTTTGGTGATGAAGCAAAGTAGTAGTTGGAAATACACTTGGGGAGGCGATGGTCTCGTGAAATTATCACTCGATTGTTAATCCAAAGATCCAGGTAATGTCTGGGGACCCAGTTTCGAATCCCACCACAGCAGATGGTGGAATTTGAATTCAATAAAAATCTGGAATTAAGAGTCTAATGAGACAATGAATCCACTGTTGATTGTTGGAAAAACCCATCTGGCTCACGAATGTCCTTTAGGGAAGGAAACTGCCATCCTTACCTGGTCTGGCCTACAGGTGACTCCAGACCCACAGCAACGTGGCTGACTCTGAACTGCCCTCTAGGCGATTAGAGATGGGCAATAAATGCTGGCCTAGCCAGTGATGCCCTCATCCAGTCAATGAATATAAAAATAAACTTGTAGGGCACATCGGGTTCATCTGCAGATACTTGGCAGAAAGAGGGATAGAGTAAAGGGCTCAGGCATGGAGCTTATAACAGGAACCAAAGACAATGTTTTCCGGAACCGAAGAATCAGAGCATGCCTACAGAGCGGAAAGAGGTCATTTGGACCATCGAGTTCAGTCTCAGATTCTTCCCTCCCCTTCCTCGACCTTTCTATTTCTATCTCTTTCCACCTATCACATTTCCGACGCCCCTCCCCCAAGTCCCTCCTCCCTACCTTTTATCTTAGCCTGCTGGACAAACTTTCCTCATTCCTGAAGAAGGGCTTATGCCCGAAACGTCAATTCTCCTGTCCCCGGATGCTGCCTGACCTGCTGCGCTTTTCCAGCAACACATTTTCAGCATTTTAACCCTATTACAATCCAATCCTGGCTGGATTTTCATTCCACCCTCTGTAAACATGAGGTCCACTAAAATTCTGCTGCTCGTCTTAACTCACAAGTCTAATTTTCCTGTTGCTCCTGTGCTTGCTGGCCTGCAATATCTTCCAATAAAACAACATATGGATTTTAAAATTCCAATTCTTGTTTTCAAATCGCTCAATGGCTTTGCCTCTCCTTATCTTTGTAATCTCATCCAATGTCACTATTTCCTGTGAAATTGGTACTCTTCCAATTCATGGACATCACATATACACAAACTCCCCATGAGCATATGTACACTATGTACACAAACTCTCCATGAACACATGTACACTACATGCTGGCAAATTGCAGTACATCCTGGAATGATTCCAGGTGAAGGGTCAGTTGCTGGGGGAAGCTTTGATTTTTTATTATCAAATAATAAAATACAATCAGGACTCAAGTAATATCTTGTCTTCTGAGTGGACTTTACAGCCCAACCTTCTGGACTCAACACAGATTTTAACAATTTCAGATCAAAACCTCTTTTTCCATTGAATTTTTGTTTTTCTTTGCTAATTTGGTTTATTTTTGCCTCAGTCTCTTATTTCCTTTGCTTACAGACAACTATTTAGGATCCTACCATTCACACCTCTGCTAGAGACATCTTTACATTATTTACTTGTCCCATTTCCTTTCACTTCAGCTTTACACCATGAAAGCTTTTGTCATTTAATCTCTCCCGAATCCCACTTATCATAAACCTTTCCTTTTGTTCTTCGTAACCTCTGCCACTTCACTTGATAAAATCCAAGACTTTTTTTTTTAAACAATTCTAACTTCTGATGAAAAGGTTAATATTCTGAAACCCTATTTATTCTCTCCATAGATGCTGCCAGACCTGCTGAGTATCTCAAGCATTCTCTGTTCTTATTTCTGAATTCCAGCATCTGTAAAGCTTTGCTTTTGTGTTGGATGTTTTGATGGCTAGTCATCAGCAAACATGGATGACAAAAACCTAATAACAAACACTGCTGTAGAACATAAATCATTGCATTTCTTTACCTCCACTGTTACTTTTCAAATAGTCCATTATCATGGCTCATTGGCAATGCTATTGTTCCAAACCTGAGACAGCACAGTGGCCAAATGTTTCAAAGGTACAGATGTCCCTGGTAATTTAGAAATAACACCCTGTTTCTATACTATCTCTCAGTTAGGCCATCAGATCCAACTAAGTCTTTTTGGGAGAGGTGTCATTTAGCTGGTTTGTATTGACTGGAACTAGGGCCAGGTGAATCTCATTGATTATGAGATCCTTGATTGGCCCAGGTTAACAATGAAGAGAAAGTGAGGACTGCAGATGCTGGAGATCAGAGCTGAAAATGGGTTGCTGGAAAAGCGCAGCAGGTCAGGTCCGTGTTGATTTGGTCGCCTGAGATAGAAATAGAAAGGTCAAGGAAGGGGAGGGAGGACAGTCTCAGATTCTTCCCAATTAAGGATCTCATAGTCAATGAGATCCACCTGGTTCTAGTTCAAATCACTACAATTGTTATAATCTCAATTGTTTGAAATATTGTATTTCAAATATTAGCAATTACAAGCTAACAACCCTTTAGAATAGTAGTTTTTCTTGCCACAGCAGCAACTGATGTGCGATTGGTTGGAGTTAGTGTTCATCCTTTCCGATATGACCTTGACTCAGGAGTGGCTCTCTCACCTCAGAGTTTAAAAGCTTGGATCCATGTTCTAATCTACAGATTTGAACCTATAATTGTTAGTGCTGACCTGGTGAAGTCCTGCTGGCAGAGACATCTATCAGATCTTAAATTGAGTCTCCATCTGTTTTTGTATGTTTCCCAGTCTTCACTATTCATTTCCCATATTATTTATGATATTTTTATTTTAATAAAAGACTTTTGCTGGATTTTTTTGGCTATGCTTATCACTTTACTTTTCATTAACAAAGGTGACATACCTGGCTTTGTTATTTTGCAGGAGAAAGTGAGGGCTGCAGATGCTGGAGATCAGAGCTGAAAATGTGTTGCTGGAAAAGCGCAGCAGGTCAGGCAGCATCCAAGGAACAGGAGAAAGGCTGTTCCTGAAGAAGGGCTTATGCCCGAAACGTCGATTCTCCTGTTCCTTGGATGCTGCCTGACCTGCTGTGCTTTTCCAGCAACACATTTTCAGCTTTGTTATTTTGCAGACATTCACGTTCAAACCAATGCTATGTCTGTTACCAATGCCATGTATTGTAAAAGACCAATGTTGCCAAGTGTGCTTATATGCACAGAGCACGTAATAACTTCCTGTTTTCTTTTACTCACTCCAATGTGCCCAATTTCAAAATCATCACAAGATGTTACAATCACTCTCTTCTTATCTCCTTTCTCTCCTCTTCCCCTTTGAATCACACTGTGGGCTGTACTGAATGTTTAACTTTTGTTTCTGCCAATCTTTCAATGTTAGGAGCATCTGTTGTCAAAACTTGCTCTTTTATGAGAATCTATATGTCAGAATTAGTTAGATTTTAATTAAATATGATATCAAAGGTCAGACACAATTACATGTGATCTGAGTCTTGTTCATGATCCTTTCCAAAAATCTTCTACTGTGCTCCAGAGATTCTGAAGATTATCAGCTGAGCAGAAGAGTAACAATGAATAGCTGGAATTGCAGCAGTGTAATGCACCATCAATGCTCAAGCACAGCAATCAGGTTCTTACTAGATCAATAGAAGACAGACGAATGGTGGGTAGGTGTAATAGATATGATCTCTGTTGCATTTATGTCTCTCGGATTGGTTCACTTTTCTGACTGCAGCTGAATGACAGTATGAACTCGGACCCCTGAGTTCAGTAGTGTTACAGCAATGGCACAGGCAGACTGGATCTTTAAGCATACCTGAACTATAGTAATGATTAATGATGGGTTCAGTTCCCTGGCCATACCTGTGTAACAGTAATGGTACTGACTGAGATCAGATCCCAGTTTGTATGTGAATTATTATCCCCTTTTATTGCTGTATATTCCAGTAGTTAGGCCTCACTTCCTGTGGGGTTCCAGAACCACCCTCCTATTGTAAGTTTTAGCAATTTTTGTATTCAGTAGCAATTGCCCCAAATGTTTACAGTGGCAGGAGAGAGGATTCTATTTTCTACTGTCTTCCAGCACTACTGCCTCACAGAGCCAGGGATCCCGATTCAATTCCAACCTTGGACAACTGTACATTTGGAGTTTGCACATTCTCCTGTGTCTGTGTGGGTTTCCTCAGGGTGTGCTGGCTTCCTCCCACAGTCCAAAGATGTGCAGATTAGGATTGGCCATGCTAAATTGCCCAGGAATGTGTAGGCTAGATGGTTAGCCAATACAGGGTTATAGGGATGGGGAGGGAGCGGTGTGTCTGGTGGAACGCTCTTCAGAGAGTCAGCGTGGACTCGATGGGTCAAATGGCTTGCTTCTGCACTATATGGATTCTATGATTATACAAACCTGCCCCCAGTAGTTACAACTATTGTAAATGTTCCAAACTCAACCAACACTTTCAGTGCTTTTTTTTAAAAATTGCATTCTTCAGGATGCTTCAGTCTCTTTTAATATGTGACAACTTGCTCTGGCTCTTCATCTGTATCCTTGTATTAGCATCGACAAGCTATTGCTCTTTGTGCAAACTGCCTCTCCCACCATGTGTGGCAGTAATATTACTTAATAGAAGAAGACTAGGAAGTTGCCATTTAGCTTCACCATCTCAATCAACAGGGGAATAAGTTGGGAGTAATGTATAATTGCAGAACCTGCACAGGTCCCATCATCTTTCAACTCCACCATAAAGAGAAGAGTTGTAGGATTTGAGCCTAAGTGAGAGGAGGAGAAAGGGCAAGATGAGAAAAGAAAAAGAATTTGAACTCATAAAACACCTTAGCATATTCCAACATGCTTTACAGGCAATTTTTAAAGTGCCATCTCTGTTATGCCATAAAAACTGCCATGTACATCAAACTCTCATAATCAACTATGTAACAACAACCAGATAATTTGGTTGAGTGATGTTGGGTTGAGGGATAAATATCATTTAGAATTGTGTTGAATACCTAAAACATTAAAAAGACAATGGAAGTTGCCTAGATGAGGGTGAAACATCGACATAGCACTAAGCTCAAGATGCCATCTTGGTAAAGGAATTGTGACCAGCAGTTGGCACAGTGAGTGAAGGGCTTGATGGTCACTTATGTTACCTGCCAGAGCTCATAGTATTTTAGTGGTTAACATTTCAATTAATACACTACCCCAACAATGACCAGCTGATTAGACACACAGCTCAGATATCAGTTTGAATTGGTACTTAAAGGAACACAGACTGCCCTATGGTCTTCGTTGCTGGAGCTGTAAAGAGGACCTCTGCAATGTTTTGGGTCCACTGTCCCTTCATCTGATTTCCATTTTTGTTTCAGGTTCCTAACATTTGCAGTTCTTAATTTTATTATGTATGTGATGTGCTACTTCGCCTTGTTGGAGAATATATAAGAGCCACCAGAAGAAAGGAACTGAATGTAGGTTTGCTTGCTGAGATGGAAGGTTCATTTCCATACATTTTGTCACCCTTCTAGGTAATATCTTCAGTGGGCCTCCAGGCGAAGCACTGCCGATAATTACTGCTTTCTATTTATATGTTTGGGTTTCTTTGGATTGGTGATGTAATTTCCGCCACAGGAAATTATTAGCAGTGCTTCGCCCGGAGGCCCACTAAAGGTGTTACCTAGTAGGGTGACAAAACATCTGGAAATGAACCTTCCAGCTCAGCGAGCAAACCTACATCCAGAACCTCAACCTGAGCTACAAATCTTCTCAAAACTTGCTAAGGAAGGAACTACTTGGTTATGGTGTCTTGCTGAGATAGCTCTTGACCTGAATGAGGAGTGGGTAGAAGACACAAGACAAGGCAGACATGCACCAACTGCTGCACAAAGGAGGGACAAGACAGCAAGGTAAGTGAGAACAGGACACCCCCTTACTCTGGATCTCCTTCATCAGGATGTTTTGAGCTGCATCTGATAACCTGTGCAGCTTGTTCCACAGATGTAATTAAACATGTTAATTACAGCACTCCACACACTTTCAGTGTAAGTGGAAACATGAAGCCTATATGTACAGCTCCACAAGACATTGAGACTTATCAGCATTCATTGCTAAACCTGCGGCTTTGTGATTCACTGATCCATCACTGCTTACATTACTATCATTGTCAAGTAGCTTTAAAACTAGGTACAAATTTAATCCTTCAAACAGATGTTTCTAATTCACATTCCATCCAATTCAGCAAATATCTCTACGTCTGGCCCAGGAGGGCTGGGTTCAAGCCCCGCCTGCCCCAGAGGTGTCACTAAATCTCTGAGCAGGTTATTTAAACATATTTAGCAAGTGTTTTCACCCTTTAGTGAAATAACCCTCCCCCTGCAACCGCATTCTCTTCCTTAAAGTTATGCCAGAAGACCTTTCACATCCCGCCTCGGGGAAGTGTCTGTGTGGAGTTTGCGCATTCTCCCCGTGTCTGTGTGGGTTTCCTCCGGGTGCTCCGGTTTCCTCCCACAGTCCAAAAATGTGCAGGTTAGGTGAATTGGCCATGCTAAATTGCCCGTAGTGTTAGGTGAAGGGGTAAATGTAGGGGACTGGGTCTGGGTGGGTTGCTCTTCGGAGGGTCGGTGTGGACTTGTTGGGTGAAGGGCCTGTTTCCACACTAAGTAATCTAATCTAATCTAATCAAATGAGAAAGCAGACCTGACCTTGTATTTTCAATAGAAACACCCTTGATAGTGTAACAATTATTTGAACAACTCAGAGTACCACCTTCAATGATGTACTCAGGTCTCAGAATGTAACTTGCAGCCACTGAATCAAAGATGAATGTTACAAAGAAGCTACAGTTAACCCTAAGATGAATATCAGCAAGAGAGGTAAGTGGAATTTCCAAGAGAGATGGGAAGAGTGGATTGAAACTGGTTTGTGAGAAGACTACCACAAACTGGAGGAACAACACCTCATCTTCCACCCGGGCAGCGGTTTTCTCCCCCAGACTAGAGAACAAGTTCAGCCAAAGTTAAAAGCTGATGCTATCAACGCATTTCTGTAATGGTTTGTCAGTTGTTTGGTGAATTTTTAAAAATTATGTAAAGAAAACTTACTCTCACCCCAGATGAGTTGGCTGAAAATACACTTGTGGTAAGTGGTCTGTACACAGCCTCTCCCCATTTGTATTTTACAGCGTTATAAATTTTGCTTCTTTCTGAATATTCACAACAGCAATCTGTAAAGAGGGTTTGTTAAACTTCCCTCTGCTCAGCATTGTGACCACAACATCCTGCTGCAAACTGTTGCAGAATGTTTAGTTTGGTTGTTAATTTCTCTTCTATACATTAGTAGATTGTGGGCTCATATACTACTCCAAGCATAAACTCATTTATCAAGGAAATGCTCCATTGTTGGAACTTACGCCCTTTTGTTGAGACATTAAGCTAAACCCCTTTTCACTTCTTTGGTATTCCAAGAGATTCAATAGATTACAGAGTACTGTAATACAGAAGTTACCAACATTTATCCTTCAATCAACAATACCAGAAACCAATTTAACTAATCATTCATCTCAATGATTTTTGTGCTGTATGTGAAACTGCTGAAATAATAGTCAATCTTTTTCAAAAATGTTCCATTTCACTGGAATGATTCCTCGGCAGGAGATGATTTTTATTGGAACCCGTGTCTTCTATTGACTGTTCTGATTAACACGGAAGAACTGGGTCAAAAACATACAGGGCTTATTTGCCAAAAGAAGATGGATGAGTTTGGCTCCACTTCTGTCTTTATACCTTGTCCAAATTTACTCCCCGTTAATTCTATTAACCATAATATCAGTTGGGTACAAACCTAACAGACTGTTACCACTGGGTGAACTTGACTGAAATTGAGGCTGAAAGATGTTAAGTTCCTCATTTGTACCTCCTCCCTATATTGGCAAGAGAAATCTACCTTTAAAGTGTGCTGGGTCATGGAATTGTGACAGAGCAAGGTTTTTTTTATTCACTTGTGGGATGTAGACATCTCCAAATGGAGCAGAATTTATTGCATTAGTTGCATTTGAGAAGTTGGTAGTGAGTTGCCTTCTTGAATCACTGCACTGCATATCATAGAGTCACTGAGATGTACAGCACAGAAACAGATCCTTTGATCCAACTTGTCCATGCTGACCATATATCCTAAATTAATCTAGTCTCATTTATCAGCACTTGGCCCTTATCCTGCTAAACCCTTCCTATTCTTATACCCAGATGCCATTTAAATGTTGTAATTAAATCAACCTCCACCACTTCCTCTGGCAGCTCATTCTATACACATGCCACCCGATGTGTGACAATGTTGACCCTTAGGTCCCTTTTATGTCTTTGCCCTCTCACTTTAAACCTTTGCCCTGTAGTTCTGGACTTCCCCAAACCAGGGAAAAGACCTTGTCTGTTTTCCCTATCCATGCTCATCATGATTTTCTAAACCCCTATAAGGTCACCCCTCAGCCTCCGACGCTCCAGGGAAAACAACCCCAGCCTATTCAGTGTCTCCCTGTAACTTAAACCCTTCAATCCTGGCAACATCCTTGTAAATCTTTTCTGAACCCTTTCAATTTGCACAATATCCTTCCAAATGAAGGGAGACCAGAATTGCATGCAATATTCCAAAAGTGGCCTAACTAATGTTCTGTACAGCTGCAGCATGACCTCCCAACTCCGATAGTCAATGTTCTGGCCAATAAATGCTGCAGGTAAACCCACAATGCCATTAAGGAGGGAGGTCCAGTATTTTGACCCAGTTACTCTGAAGGAACGATGATATACTTCCAAATCAGGAAGGTAAGTGACTTGGAGGTGAATTTGTAGGTGCTGGTGTTCCCATGTATCTGCTGCCCTGGCCTTCCTAGATGATCATGGAAGTTGCTATCAAAGGAAACTTGATGAATTGTTACTTCTCTTGCCCTGCAAAACTAACTTTAAAAGTATGGAACCTCGTTCCCTCAGAACAGCATTTACAAAATGTTTAATTATGTCTTTTAAGTTTGTGATCTAAGTTTACATTTCTCCCTTACTCCAAGCACTTGATATAATCTTTATTTACAATGATGTAAATGTGATTTATATTGCCAGCTTCTAGTCCCTGCATTAAAATATATCAGAATTCTTCAATCTGATAGAGCATGCATTAGATTGGCTGATCAGCCTGTTATTGAATGTACTATATTCTCTGTAAATGGCACCAAATTGAAATTGACGTCAAAATAGAGAAAGTGTGAATGTTAAACCCTGTTAAAATATCTGAGGGTAGTTTTTTAAGTGTATTGGTGAATGTTGTCCTTTGCCAATGGCCACAAAATCCAAGTCATCTAATTATACTTGGGGATGAGAGATATGAAAGAGCAATAGTTTTGGGTTCTGTAATTACTCCGGAAGATGCATCATATATTGTTGAACACCAAAATAAAGCAACTACTTGCGGCATACATAATCCCAGACTGGGATAGACAGTTCTATCCCAGTACCACTGTACCAACAGAGCCTTAGGTCTACTTTTTAACAAATGTTACATCTGGGTCTTTTTTTTAAATTTTACATCGAGAAGTATTATTACATACAACCAAACAATGTTCCCACCACCACATCACCATGACTTCTTTTGTATTTAATTATTAGTCATCACCAGTAATCGCTTGTGCAGCCAATTTGATGTTTACATGCAAAGCCCATAATGAACAATGCAAACCATCAAAAGTGAGGGGCCATGGGAGGGGAGACTAGGAAGGGAACTGGATGTGCTTTATTTTCTACATCAGGAATGTTATTACATGTCTCTGGAGCAACTGGGACTTGAACCCAGGCCTCCTGACTCACCATAAGCACCCTTTACTGCTCTATTTTTCACAAAACGGCACTTAAGCTCCCTTTTTAAAAAAATCTTTAATATATATAAAATGAGACAGATAAGCCAACTTTAGAAAGAGAATTTATTTTGTTTCTTTTCCACCACCAGGAAAACCACCTATGCAGCCAACTGAATATTTATAAGCAAAGCTTGTTAAGGGCAATGCTAATATCAAAAAGTGATGGAATAAATCAAAATGGAGTTGGAGAGTGTGTGCTCCCTCTCCAATGACACTTGGGCTTGAACGTGACTACAGAAGAGGGACAGGCAGTTGACAGAGATGACCCCCTCCACAGCCCGTTGCTCGGATCTGTTTAGAACCAGCCCGACCAGGCCCACCTCTCTGAATTAGATGCCCAAAGATCAGGGGCATGGGTCTGAAGTGCAACCAAAAACGCAATGAAACAAAAAGTGATCTAAAGCTCTGATTTGCTTTTCCAAAATACAGCACATCGCATTTATCTAAATTAAACTCCATCTGGCACTCCTCAGACCATTGGCCCATCTGATCAAGATCCCATTGTAATCTGAGGTAACCTTCTATACCCCTGCCAGGGAAACATCTTTTCTGCATCTGTCCTTTCTAGCCCTTGAATTTAGTAAATTTCCCTGAGATAACTTTTCATTCTTCTAAACTCGAGATAATATACAGCCTGTCTCCTCAATCTCTCCCCATAGGACAGTCCTGACATCCCATGATCTACTCTGGTGATGTCAATCATATCTTACAATCCTCTGAATACTTGCAAATTGCAACTGTAAACACTCTGTGGAATGGATATACATAATACCCTATCATCAGAAAGGCTGAGATCTCTAGGATTCAACACAATTTCCTCTGGTTTGGCTGTCATGGACTGCCCACATGTGGCCTGTATTTGGAGAAAAGTAAGAGGAACTGGAGATATTTTCAGGAAGAGAAAGTGTTTGTATTCAATAATCTAGATGTTGTCTGTAACCACTAGCAGCACACATCATGCACGTGAATAACTACTACCCAGACAATGGATTTTTTTTAGTGGGACAGTCACCAACCCCAGGGAGTATACAATGACTATGATGTCACATTGGCAGGATGTAACTAGTCATGCAACCCCTCCCCCATCCAAATCTGTTGAGAGGCTGTAACTTTTCAGTATATTTATTAATAACTTAGATCAAGGACTGGAGATCTTAAATCTGAGTCTGCTGATAAACCAGTGAATTAAAAGCAGAAATTACAAAATTACATTGATCGAATGAGTGAGGAAAACTGAATGCTGAAGTTTCATGTTGAAAATTATGAGGTCACTACTTTTAAGCTTAGGAAGGTAGTTCAGAGTATATTCTAAATGGTGAGAAGCTAGCAATTGTGAAGGAGTCAAGGATACCATGTTTATTAGTCACCTAAACTCGGGTTGGCACAAAAATAGCTGTTCAGAGCTCTAGTTAGATTTTATCTGGAGTATCATTAAGTTTGTACTTTTAAGAAAGATATATTGGCCTTGGAGAAGGTGCAGCACAGCTTTATCAGCGTGATACTGGGTTAAAATGTGTGACTGGGTGCTTAACGAGTGTGAACAGCGTTTGAATGTGAGTGAGGCTGTTGAAGGGTGAAACCACTTGTTCATACTAAGGGTAGTGAGGATATACTCATGTTGTTTCTCCAAAAACGCTGTTGAGAACTCAGTCATTTGAAAGATTCAAGTTTGAAATTAATCGACTTTTTTTTGTTTAGATGGGCTATATAAATAAAGGCAGCTAAAACTAGCAAAAAAAACTTAACTTCTAAAATGTATACTTAGTCTGACTACTTTTTTTTCAAGAAATGCAGAAAAATGTGGTCATTTGTTAAAATATCCGGTAGTGCGACTTATTTGCAGCCATTCCACAGTTTTTGTTTTGTTGGGTGGTGGAGGGGGGAGCCGATTACAGTAGGACTGCGAATCTAGAACTCCAGATCTTCATTTCATGAGCCAAGACTTTCATATTTCATATCTGGCATCACAGGAAATCTCGAAGATTTAGGGATTAATCTCCTGGGCGCTCCTGCAAGCAATCTGTGCTGACAATCTACGGGGGTGACAAACAAGATTGAAGAAGAACGACTGTTTCGTTCAAAAATCAAGATTGAATAATCGAGGAATGTAAAAACGGCGAGAAGATCACACCGGACAATCAACGGTGGGGGCGGAGTGGGAGGACATTTTTTTTATTTCAAAAATATACTTTATTCATAAAATAATTTGATGGTCTGTACAGTTGGTCATGCCATACATATGTAAACATGTACATACAGAGATCAAAACTTATCATTTTTATACAGGTCTGTACATTTTTCCATCATATGCCCATATAATTAGCTGAGGCGTCAGCAGAGCCCAAAT
>NC_057711.1:139779553-139798119 GCF_004010195.1 Chiloscyllium plagiosum | reverse complement strand
AAGATCTGGGCAACGGGGGAGAAAACACACCCAATGTCACCCTCACCCTGATGGCCACCTTTGTGTGTGGCTGCATCAAGCTGTGCGTGGATCCCCGGTACGCAAACACCAAGTGTCACTACATACTGAGGTTTTACCTGTCCCCGGTGTTGCGAAGGATGGGCCTGGCCTCGCTGCCGCGGAACGCTCCGAGTAGTTGGACCGTTCCGTATCACCTGTCCTTCGTGGAGAAATTTCTGAAGAGAAACACCTTTGACCACAAGTCCATCAGGAAGTGGTCAGCACGTAGTGTCCTTGAGACCCTTCGGGAAAAGGAGAGGGCGGATCCTATCGGGTGGGGTGGGAGGACATATGTTGCGCCTTTCTTGGATGTACAACAGGCTCCTGTTCCCTGAAGCAGCGAGAGGAAAAATCAAGCAGAAGGGGTCCCATTTCTGATGAGAGTTAGTGACTTAATTGTGCTGAAATTCTTTCTTTCAGGTCTTATCCTTTGTTTATTTCCAGCCTGCTCTTTTCATGTAACTGTTTAGATTTGACTGTTCCCCAACCCCAGAACCCTGAAGCAGAGAATTCTGGAGCTCTGTTCCTGAGCTTTGGACTATCTTGTATCAAATCGGCCACACGGAGGCATCAGAGTAATGAAGACTCTTTCGAGTTGGTCTTTAGAGATGTCTCTGGCAGGGATTTGTACTCAGAAATGTTTTCCACCTAGTCGCCCAGAAAAGTGTGGGAGATCTTGGACCAAAACCATGAGCTTCTATGGGGCGTCATGCATGAAAGCTATGAGCTCTTTTAGAAAATATACATTTCTATTCCAGAGTGCTTGACACACTGTACTGAGAGGAAATGAAACAGCATATGCAAAACACCATTCACTTCACCCAATAGACAGCGACATCGAACATTCTGCTGTTTCGACAGCACTAGCTTTTAGCTGGCAAGTCATGCAACTAAACAAAACACACAATATTGCACACAATATTTGGTTCCTAGCCAAATCATCCTCGGCTTATTGTGGAAAAAAAAATCAGAAGTAAGTTTGCCAACACCACAGACACAACCCACAGCTACATGTCACGCAGCACAGTTTGACTCCGCCCATCTGCCTGTTCGCACAGGCAAACTCTGGCTTAGCATTCTTCTTGTCCGATACACATAGACATGTTCACACTTAACATTACCAAATCCAGTTAAATGACTTATCAGTGAAATGGACTGGCTACCATATGTGTGTGAATAACCTGCCCCAGAACGTGACGCTTTCAGACGAGGCTACCAAAGGATCATTGCCAACACCCATAACAAAGTGAGCAAGTGTGTCGGCTGCGCCCTCAGCTTCAGTATTTGTGGGGGAATTCAATCGACTGATCAATAAAAACCACACTGTAACCTGCGAGGTTCTGCAGGCTGCACTCAGCAGCAAAATCTCCGTTCAGCTTGACAGCTGTGGACCAGTTTTCATTTTCATCTTCATTTGAAGTCTGTTTGCCTGCAGACTTCGCAGCCTCAAAGAGTACAGCTAGTTCGGGCAAGATGTCGTGCCTGCAAACGATTATACATTACATTGTGTGTATCTGTGCTGTACTTTCAGATTTACACTGTGTGGTGAAACTCAACTGAAGTTAGCGCTGATTGAAAACAGCCTCAGGTGCTAACCCCACACCCACTGCTTCAAGCACCCTGCAGTGACGATCACCTGGTTGACAGTTTAAACCGTTGTCAGGGCATTGGATGGTTATTTGGATAAAAACAATGTGCAGGGATATGGAGGGGAAAAGCAGCAGATTGGCATTCAGTAACGATGCTCATTTAACGAGCCAGTGCAGGCACGATTGGCATAAATGGCCTCCTTCTGCACCATAATACATTGTGAATATGTAACGTGAATTCCTTAAGCTTCGTTTTTATACGTTTTTACTGGAGCAGATTCAATGGATTTGCCAACAGTGCATTTTCGTGGGTATCTGGATTCCAAATAACAAAGATGTAGAGAAGAACTTGGCAGGAGTCAGTCAGTTATAAATCTGAAATACTTTTTCCCAATTTGTGTAACTGGGAAAAAAATCAAGAAAATGTATTCATAAATTGCCACGAAATATGCTTAACCAACTATAGCCTGGTACAATAAGATAATTACAATAACAACAATTTGTATTTATATAGCATCTATAACATAAGTATACACTCCAAGGTGTTTTGCAGGAGTGTTATAAAGCAAATATAATCATGAACCAAATAAGGTAAATTTAGGGCACAGAATCAGAAATTTGATTAAAATGGTAGGCCAAAATATGCAGTTCTGTGGCATCACTGTACTGCCAGATTAATGTGATTTCTGAAATACTTCCAGCTGAGCACATAACATGAGGGGTCTCTTACCAGTGTTACCTAATAGGCCAACCATGCATCTTGCAGTGAGATTTTTGACATGCTTCCAGTTACCCAAAATTTATGAAAGTACCGTGGTATGTGCTTACAGTTTTGGTGACTTGGATTTTGAAGGATGTAATACTGCGTCATTGAGATTGGTACAGTTTTTTTGCCCTTTGTGTAGCTGCTTGCTGGAGTTATGGTGTCTTTAGTTGCAGTCCCCTCATCTTGCCCTGCAACTGCACAAAAGGAATGATCAAGAAAGCACTTCAGTTAACTACCTCTGCCTCTCAGCCAGATACAATTATTGACGCATCTATAGGTCATCAAGGAGATTGCCTGGTCACTGAATTATCTCCTCTTTCAACCACAACCTAGATCCATACAGCAAGGTAAAGATAGTGTTGACAGTGGCTGTCAAGATTACCATAACCCTCAATTTTTATGGAGTGGACTTCCTAGTATGGAGCAGTGTGACATAGCAAGTCTCTCAATTAACCAACCACTTTGCTTTAGTGTCAGAAGTGGGAGATTTCAGGTCTTATTTCAGGTAGAGGGTAGGAAAATCTCACACATGGCTTTGCTACTGTAATGGGATTCCCAATGGTACAGGGAACTATTGTTTCCAAGCCCTGCCTTAAATGGGAAAAAATACAGGAACTGCAAGGGTTGCTGTTCCATCACCAGAGCTTGGTCAATCTCCCAGCTGATGTTTATCCATCAACCAACGTTTAAAATGCATTGTCCAATAATTTATTTTGTTGGCTGAACCTGTGATTTTGGCCAAGTATAAATTTCATGGTTCGAGCATTTCTTGGAGGGTTTTTCTCTGTGATGTCTAGAGGATTTTCTCATAATATTGTCCCCAATTACCCTTTCCCTGTGGTATCCCTTCTCATCTGATTCTAGACTGGTTCTGTTACTCACCATAACTGCTACCACTGTTGGGATATCCCAGGATACCTGGCACCATGCCAAGTTTTCAAAAGCTACAATGCACATAATCAAGCATAGTCTGGAGCTCTCATGTACCTTTTATGATATTTGAAAAGGACATGACAGACAAGGGGAAGTTGGTGCCCAGCTTTGCAGAGAGGATCCTAGAGATTCTTGTGGATGGGGTAGTTCAGAAGAAAAATGCCGGTGGAGGTTACAACACTAGTGCTGCCAGTCTTGCCTGAGCTTACCTCTGGGTCAATGCTGTCTCAATCTTTTGGAGGAATGCCCAGCAATGCAAAAAGGTGAACAACCTCCTCATTTCTCTCTGATATCTCAGTCACTGTATCTGTGCTACTTCACTCACCTTCTATCAAGGCTCATGCTCTACCACTATTGCATGCATATCTTCTCAGTCACCTATTTCCTCCACACTACAAACAGTGCATGGCCTTTCCATTGACTACTGATTCACTGGGACATCTCACCAATTTTACCCCACCTGCACCAACAATAACTTGACAAGTTAAACTCTCACCTCCTTATAAATACTCACTATGCACCCCCTCCTCCTTTCGCCTCACTCAGTCCCTCCCTTTCTACCAATCCAATATTGCAGAAAAAGCCAAGATTGGTGATGGAATGCCTGACATTGGGCAGCCTGTCCCTATGAGGGGAGGACCCCAACTTACATCCAGACCCCTAGGTTGATAGGTATCTCCTGACTTATATTGCTGGGACCTCCTGACTGGGCCTAACTGAGGACCATTTCCCTTAGACTGTGAGACATGGCCATTTGCTTGCTGCACATGCAGTGTGTTTCCACATGAGCTGCTGGTATCTGGTGCAGGCATGAGGTTGAGGCAGCATTGTTCCATACAACAACATATCCACCCCCTTGACTGACCGCTGACCAGCATGACCAGCTGCTTGGTTTTCTCTGCACTGAACAGCAAGGCAATGTAGCAGTACTATGAAATTTTAAACTGTGGCTGAAGGGCAAAGTTCAAAATGAAAGGGCAAGGCAGGGTAGGGATGCTTTGAGCATTTAGGTTTAGTGCAAAATGAGCGTGTGCTAAGAGAGCATGTGAGTAGTCTGGTCCAGTCTGTGAGCTAGGTGGCTTGTCCTTGCACAGAAAATAGTCTTGCAGCAGCATTCTAATGACAGTAGTTAGTTGTTATGCAGCACTGGGGCAGTCTACACTGGAAGTTAAGTCTTGCCATTCTTGGAGTCTTCACAAAAGTTGAAGATTTTTAAAATATCACAATTTACTTGTCTTTTGGACCTAGGTTAACAGAAAGCATGGGTCAAGTTTCTGTACTTAACAAGAATGACTGTTTCTTACAAATACATAGGTTTTGGGTACATATAAACAATTATGAACAGTAGACATATGACTTGACTTGTTAAAACTCTACCCTTCTTATAAATAGCCCATGTGCAAACACAGATAGATAGATATAAAGAAAAAAGGGTGTGATGGGCAGAAGGAAAGAAGAGGAAGGCAGTTCATTGATCCCTGTCCACAGCTGAGATGATCCTTTTAGCTTGTCAGGAGTGGCTACTCCTCGATTTTCCTTCTGCAGCTACTTTCAGTTGTTTGCAAGAGGCACAGGGTGACTGGTTTAAACATAAAGTCTCTGAATGGTTAGAAACCACAGTTTACAGCAACTGCTGAGGGAAAATACATTGGCTTTCTTCATGCGTGAGGTGTTTTTTTACTACGGAGAGAAGGACAGCACCTTCATTTTATTCTTGGAGGTCTGAGGGCTTCTGACTAAACATTCACACCAATGAGCTGTTCAGCTACCTGGGAGCCAATCACATAGTTGCCGGCAGGCAGAAGACCTTTGTTATTGACAATTGATCACCATTTCACAGATCAAATAGCTAGTTGATGCTGGCTGAATCGCCCTTCGTTATCACTTGCTAGCTCCAGCCATTTTGCAGTCCATTCCCCCCTGCTTGAACAAACGGCTTAAACCACACTTATAGGGAGTGTCAGTAACCAACTTTTAAAAAGAGCAATAATCCTTTATGCAATCCTTAAATCAGTCCTTTTCCCATTCTAGTCCACAATCAAAAATACAAAAAATGAAATGACACTATCTTTACACAGCGCACTTTAAAGTCCAAAGCCAACAGAAGTATACTATAGCTGAATGTGTTGCTGGAACAGCGCAGCAGGTCAGGTCAGGAACCTGAAGAAGGGCTTATGCCCGAAACGTCAATTCTCCTGTTCCCTGGATGCTGCCTGACCTGCTGCGCTGTTCCAGCAACACATTTTCAGCTCTGATCTCCAGCATCTGCAGACCTCACTTTCTCCTCGAAGTATGCTATAGGTGTATCAGAGGTGTGTCATGATAGCATGGAAAGGTTGGACATGGGGCACTGGTTACATGTATCCTGGAACATGCTCCTGAATTGTTGGTACCTGGTCTCCAAGATGGTGGCTGGAAGAGCAAATGATGAGTTGCAGATGCCAGTTATCTTCTCTGACTTTCATGGCAGAAATTCTTGGTGTTTGGAGACTATCTCCCATGATAAGATAGGGAGCTTTAGACTAGTGAAGTGGGATTCAGTATTAATGTAGGTGGCAACAAGTAATATTCCCCATTAATACACATTTCAATAATCTCTGGTAAAAATCTCAACATCCAGAATTCCGTTGGAAGGTATAGCTAATTGTTCCCTATGTTGAGATACGCCTCATTTAATTTCTCATGCGATTCTCTCAGATTTCTCACCATAA
Source organism: Chiloscyllium plagiosum (assembly GCF_004010195.1). NCBI lineage: Eukaryota > Metazoa > Chordata > Chondrichthyes > Orectolobiformes > Hemiscylliidae > Chiloscyllium > Chiloscyllium plagiosum. The sequence goes on along the minus strand of NC_057711.1, from coordinate 139,792,060 downwards.
ACCATATTGGTGTGCGACCTTTAAGATTCTGCACCTTGTTATTTGTGAGATCTTACTGCACACAAGTTGGTGCTCTGCTTCCAGCATTACAACAATGACTTTGGGTAGAACGTCATGCCCTTATCCCATGATGCATTTGGTAGCATTTAATCAGGCAGGAGGGTGGGTCTCCAATCATCTTTCCACCAGATGATGATGTTAGTGAATAGCTGACATGTGGACTGCCTTCCCACTCTGTTGCCAATTGAGACTTTTAAATTAATGCCACCTGAACAGCCTTATCCCACTTCTACTGATATTGATGCAGTGAATGATGGGGACTGGCCCTGTGTGAGCACAGCAAGCAAACCCATGTGCAGGCAGGTCCGTCATTCAAAGGCACTGAGTGCTGACAGTCACCATCTAGTTGATGCTGCTGATCTCCTCGCACTGCCCATGTCAGCCTTCACTCAACTGAGGCCAGGCATCCAGTGATGGTCCCAAGTCTCACATGGATGTAGTACTGGCAATAGCCACATGTACTTTCTGGTACTGCCATTCAGTAGAGCTGCCAGCTTTGGATTAGTCAGCAGCAAATGAACTATGGGACTTCTGTCTCAAGATCTTTGATCCCAAGGAAGACCCAGAGTTGTTCGGGTATGTGCCTGAGTAGAACAATGCAGGGGGCATTCCCTAAAAGAGGCAGCAAGGTTCTTCAGCTTGTGGGTGAAACTCTTTTGCCTCCATTAAATCCATTAGGAGAAAGTGAGGACTGCAGATGCTGGAGACCAGAGTTGAAAAATGTGATGCTGGAAAAACACAGCAGGCCAGGCAGCACCTGAGGAGCAAGAGAATCAATGTTTCGGGCATAAGCCCTTCTTCAGGATTCCTGAAGAAGGGCTTATGCCCGAAACGTCGATTCTCCTGCTCCTCGGATGCTGCCTGGCCTGCTGTGTTTTTCCAGCATCACATTTTTCAACTCCATTAAATCCATCCCAACATTTCTTAAGCACTTTATTAGCTACATAACACTTATGTGGGAATGAACTGGACTCCATAACTGCACGTGATCTCACTAGGAGCTGCCATCAAATGGCCAGGGATTGCTTTTGGATGCAATCATAGGTAACAAGCCCTATAACACATTACCAGTTCCATATTGACAATATTACAATGCCTCGCACAGATGGGCAACAATATAGTTATGTTTCCAGTGATCCTCACCTTTGAAACAGTTCCCACTCACCAGCTGCTGCCCAATCTCTCGAACAACACAAAAAAATCACATCTCTCATACTTAAAATGGAGAAAGTTATTTTTTTTTAGAAAAGCCAACTTTTTTTTCCACTGGCACCAGTAACCAAAGGATTACTAGTAAAGATCCAATAGGAAATTTTAGAGAATTTCTTTTACACAAGTTGTTCTGATCAGGAAGAGGATGGTGGAAATATATGATGATTTTCAAACGAGAATTAACCAATTAAACATGACAATTTGCAGAGCTATGGAGCAAGAGCAGGGAAGTGAGATAGCTCTTTCAAGGAACTAGCACAAACACAATGGGATGAATGTCCTCCTTTTGTGTTGTACGATTCTGAATCACAAGCCCTTCAAAACCATGTTAACAGGAATGTGGTTAGTGATTGTAACAAGGTTAGCCAGGTGGACATCATAGAAAATGAGTTCCCTGGTTGGGGTTATTATTCTGGTCCAATCAGGGAGCCCTGGCTGACAGATATAAACAGGAGTACCAGACATCCAGTGCACTCTGAGAGCTCGTTTGGAGGGAGCTGGATCAATTTCAAGGATCATCCACATGTAAATAAAGGGTGCCTTGGTGATGGGATATCGGTTTCTGTCGATAGAAGAAGAAAATGCAGCAAATGGTTTATATATGTTACATGGTATGCTGATGGAAGTGGACACCTTTGCCAGGCAGACTCAGCTTGAGTGAAGGCATACCCTCATTGTCTAAATCAGAACCAGTCAAAATAAATGTCTGGTTAAATGGTCACCCAATTCTAGTGGAGGTCAATATGAGCACAGCTGTTTCAGTGATCGCAGAACCATCCTAATAAAATTCACTCTGGACAGCAACCCAGGTGGACCTCATAGAATATGAGTTCCTTGACTGGGGCTGTTAACCTGGTCCAATCAAGGTGCTTTGGCTGACAGATATAAACAGGAGTGTCAGACTTCCTGTTCACTCTGAGAGCTGGCTCTGTGGAAGCTGGACTAATGTCAAGGGTTCTCAAAGTGTAAATAAAGGGTGACTTGCTGATGGAATATGGGCCACTGTGGAATTAATTCAGGAGTTTAGCCCAGAGTATGGAATTGTGTTCTGACTCCTCATGTTTGTTTCCTATACCATCTAGTTTTAATATATCTTGGACAAAAGTTGGTCAATTAGCACAAATCAGTGCTAGCTGATCAGTGCTAGTTGGTCAGTTATGTAGTGTAAATTCATTTCCACTAGCACCCCACTGGCCCTACTAATTCCATTCATGCCCCTCAATATCTTTTTGGACAGAAAAGTAATTTCATTCCATATGTCAGCGTGGGATTTAGTCTCAATTTGCAGAACTAAATAGTGTTGGGACAAGTCAGTGTTGTCATGCACCTTTCCCAAAGCAACCTTTGTTTTAAAAAAAGTCACTACAAATAAACTTCAAGCCTTTTTTTTAAATACAAACTGCTTTAGAATTTTTTTCAGAATAAAGTACAACTGTCTTACAACATCAACCTTTGATCTGAATATCAGGATTAGTATTTCCCAGGGTGTTCCTATTGGTTCAAAACCACTTAATTTTAAATAATCATAAACCATTTGTCTAGAAGTTAAAGCCAAGTTGTATATATGTGACTCACATACATGGATAAAAAACACCGAATGCGTGCAGATTCAATGTTGGCTTCTCTTGGTAACAGGTTTAGTTGACTGAAGTGAGAATGGGTTCTTCTTTGAGGTAGATCAATGCTGAAACCTGTCTTTAAATGAGGTGACTCAGTCAGTTTGTTATGAAGCCCAAAGGCAGGGCCGTTTCAAGCATCTGCACAAACACAGACGATGAAAAAACAAAGCCAGAAATAAGATTGACTTTCAGGAGCCATGCAAAAGGAGTAAAGTAACAGTGCAAGGCAAGCTGAAGCACATTAACACAGACCAGCCTGATTTTATCATTTCTGTTTGTGCAAGGAATTTATTTACAGCTATTTCTAAATTAGATTTACACATTAGCAAGGTATATAGTATGATGAAACAAAAGGCAGGAGTGGAAGTCTTCTGTATGAGACTGTGCTTAAATTTGCTAACATAGGAGTAATGCACAGGCTGAACAAAAATTTGTGCTTTGTTATTGACTAAGTTGATATGAACAGTAGCTCCAGAAACTGATCCTAATGCAACTCAATACCATTGGCAGCAAACATTCCTTACGCCAGGTCTAGTACAATACTAACGTTTTTCTTTTTGTTTCTGAATGTCTCATTTAAAAGAAATTAAAAGGCAAACACAGAGTTCTCAAAATTCACTTCTTTCTGGGGAGTTGTCCTGTTTTAAAGCTGGTGTCAAAAGCCTGGCAGAATTGAAGCTTAAACAAAGCAGGATAGATAGCTCGCTAAAGGAGAAGTTTGTTGGCAATATCTGCAACATAAGTACTGCATCATATCTATCACTGCTGGATGGTGCTGAAGAAGGAAAAGGAACAGAAGAACAAAGCACAGGAGAAGGATATTTTGGATTTAGTACATGCTTAAATATGTGTATACTACTGGCAGGTTGTAGAGCAGGTTACCTGAGATCCTCCAGTAACATCCAGATGGCCAAAGTGACTGTACTTGACTTCTGTACCACTGCTTGCAATAAACATCAACAGGTTTCAGTCACCAGCTGGTACCATTGGCACACTGTGTCATGGAGGTTTTGTCAAGTTACCTATTAAAGTTTCTCAGCTTTTTTTTTTGTTCTTTATTGTTGGAATTTCTCCCTGTCTAAATTCCTACGTTTTCCTACCATGTTCTCCTTTGTAAATATCCAAATTAAAATGCACCTCTTTAAGCAAGCATTTTGTTACTCCTCCTCATACCTCCTCCTTTAGTACAGCAACCAATTTTGTCAGATTATTGTGATAATTAGCACCTTAGCTAATTTTTATACTTTAAAGGCATAAGTGTAAATTGCTTTTATTAATAAAATTGCATGTGCAGGTGGCATCTCCTGGTTTATTCAGAAGTGTGAAGTATCCTGACCTCTCACATATTGGCTGATGTGATACAGGAATTCATAACTTCGATTGTACAGGTCTATTGAATGAATTTGCATGTTACTTTGCAAAGAGGAAGTGTTAAACTGCAAAATTGGTTTAATGATATTTAAAGTTCCAAACACTTGTGACGAATGTCATTTGACCCAGAAGCAGTAATGTAAAGAAATTTCTTTAAAATGTCCTTGGAATCTGTAATTGTTTGGAAGAATTATTGAAAAAAAGATTTTGAAGAATTTGTTTCAGTTATATTGGGAATAAATGGTCATCCTGGAATAGTAAGAAATGCTATCATAGAAGGACTGCCTGAAACTTAATAGAATGAGAGAACAGGTGATGGATTTAGTAACTAATTGCTAATTAGGTGCAAATTGGTTGTATAAATATGGGGAGCTAGTAATTACTGGACTGTGAGCTTTATGGACTCTGAAATAAAGCTCTCATTAAATGTATGGTCTGCAACTCTGTTTGAATACAAGTATCTTCTGATGTAGGTTAGCTCTGTTGACCGAACCACTGGTTTGTAATGCAGAGTGATGCCAACAGTGTAGGTTTAATTCCCATATCACCCCCCATTTATGACTCCATCCCCGAGGCTCCCAACCTCATTCCTGATGAAGGGCTTTTTTCCAAAATTCAAAGTTTGTGAGAAGATTTGTAGCTCAGGTGCTCGTTGTTGTGGTTCTGTTCGCCGAGCTGGGAATTTGTGTTGCAGACGTTTCGTCCCCTGTCTAGGTGACATTCTCAGTGCTTGGGAGCCTTCTGTGAAGCGCTTCTGTGATCTTTCCTCCGGCATTTGTAGTGGTTTGTCTCTGACCCTTCCGGTTGTCAGTTCCAGCTATCCACTGCAGTGGTCGGTATATTGGGTCAAGGTCGATGTGCTTATTGATTGAATCTGTGGATGAGTGCCATGCCTCTAGGAATTCCCTGGCTGTTCTCTGTTTGGCTTGTCCTATAATAGTAGTGTTGTCCCAGTCGAATTCATGTTGCATGTCATCTGCATGTGTGGCTATTAAGGATAGCTGGTCGTGTTGTTTTGTGGCTAGTTGGATGCGGATGGTTAGCTGTCTTCCTGTTTGTCCTATGTAGTGTTTTGTGCAGTCCTTGCATGGGATTTTGTACACTACATTGGTTTTGCTCATGCTGGGTATTGGGTCCTTCGTTCTGGTGATTGTCCAACATTTGTCCAAAATGTTGATTTTCCTACTCCTCGGATGCTGCCTGACTTGCTGTGCCTTTCCAGAACCAATCTAATCTTGACTCTAATCTCCAGCATCTGCAGTACCCACTTCTGCCTAGCCATACCAACAGGAAGAATGTTAAAAGGTTAGTGACTGGAAGAACACAGCAAGCCAAGCAGCATCAGGAGGTGAAGTCAATGTTTCAGCTGTGACTTCTCCACCTCCTCATGCTACCTGGCTTGCTGTGTTTTTCCAGCCTCCTACTTGTCTACCTTAGATTACAGCATCTGCAGTTTTTTTTTGTCTCTAAAGAAGTTACCAGCTGGCAGAACTAAAGGAAAGCTGCATAAACAAAGAAGTGATAAAAACAGAGGAGCTGGAGGATGAAGGCAATCAGTGCATAGATTCAGATACAGAGAACACAGTCAGTCAGAAAGAGGAACATACACAATTCTTATAAACAGAGGATGCAAACAATTGTCATGAACAAGTCAGTTTTCCTGATGAGTTTAGGAGTTCTTGTAGATATTGTGTGATCCTGCTGTAAACATATAACCCCTACAAAAGCTACATGGATATTGCAAATACTAAATAAACCAGTGTTTCACCAGAAGCAGAAAACCATGAACTGTAAAGTTGTTGATTGTTTGGTTGCAAACAAACTCTGGAACACTACACCATCGGAACTGTCATGACCTGAGGAAGAGAGAATTCATATCAATGAACCTTGCTGAAGATAATTGTACCAGTAAAACATAGAGGCAAAAGCTGCTGTTGGGTAGGACTCCTGATCTTCATTTATAATTAAAATACACATTGTGCAACTGTGGAACTATGTACTGCCTCATTTGTATGGGGAGTGATGCAAATGCTTAGGGTTTGCATAAGAGGTAGTGACGTCTTGTCAGTTTTCAATTTAATAGCCAAGTCCTCTGGACCTGATGGTCTGTATCAAATGGTCTTTCTTATGTTTAAAAAAGTGGCAGGAGAGAGAATAGAAGCCTTGGTTGTAATCTTCCAAAATGTCCTAGATTTTGGAAAGGTCCCAGTGGATTGGAAAATCACAAATATAACACTTTTATTCAAGAAACAAGGGAGAAAAAAAAGGAATCATAGGCCAGTTAAGCAAATACCTGTCGTAGAGAAAATGCTGGAATCCATTTTAAAGGAAGCAATAAAATAGCATTTTAGAAAATCATAATATAGTCAACAGAGTCAACGCGATTTTGTGAAGGGGAAATTGTGTTCAACTAATTAATTAGCGTTCTTTGGGAAGGCAACAAGCAAAGAGGGTTAGAGAAAATGTGCTGATGTAGAGTTCTTAGATTTCCAAAAAACATTCAATTAAGTGCCATATCAAAGTTTACAAAAACAAAAGCTCCCAATTTAGGGAGTAACAGGTCAGCATTGATAACAGGGAGAAAGTGAGGACTGAAGATGCTGGAGATCAAAGTCAAGAGTGTGGTGCTGGAAAAGCACAGCAGGTCAGGCAACATCGTGATGGACAGATTAGGAGGGCGATGCCGAGTTGGAGGCTTGGGACTGGGATAATGTGGGGCAGGGGAAATGAGGAAACTGTTGAAATCCACATTTATCCCGTGTGGTTGCAGTGTCCCAAGGTGGAATATGAGGCGTTCTTCCTCCAGGCGTCAGGTGATAATGGTTTGGCGGTGGAGGAGGCTCAGGACCCGTATGTCCTTGATGGAGTGGGAGGGGGCGTTGAAGTGTTCAGCCACAGGGCGGTGGGGTTGGTAGGTGTGGATGTCCCAGAGATGTTCTCTAAAATGATCCGCAAGAAGGCGTCCTGTCTCCTCAATGTAGAGGAGACCACATTGGATACAGTAGATGACATTGGTAGAGGTACAGGTAAATCTCTGTCAGAAGTGGAAGGATCCTTTGGGGCCTTGGATGGAGGTGAGAGGTGTGGTGTGGGTGCAGACTTTGCACTTCCTGTGGTGGCAGGGAAAGGTGCCAGGAGTGGGGTATGGGCTGGTGAGGGACATGGACCTGATGAGGGAGTCGCAGAGGGAATGAAACGTCGATTCTCCTGCTCCTCGGATGCTGCCTGACCTGCTGTGCTTTTCCAGTACCACACTCTCGACAGCATTGATAACAGGTTGGTTAGCTAACAGGAAATGGAGAGCAGGGAATAAGTGCATCATTTTGGGGATTTACAAACTGTAACTAGTGAATTATCATTGGGATCAGTGCTGGGGTCTGAACTAGTTACCATCTATATCAATGATTTAGAAAAATGTGAATTTCTCCACTTTGAAGGAAGAATAGAAATGTGATATGTTATTTCATTGCTGAGATTCTGCAGAACTTTATGGGACAGAGTATCTAGGTATCTCCATGCATGAATCACAAAACATGAGCCTGCAGGTACTGCAGGTGATTAGGAAAGAAATGGAATTTAGATGTTTATTCCAGGAGTTTGGGGCAAAATCAAATAGAAATGGAGGGACACATTTCTTCTGCTATACAGGATGTTGATGCATTTGGGGTAGTCTGTACGCTGAGAAGGATAATTATTTAAGATACAGTTCACAGGAGATTTTCTAAACTGATTTTCTGGTATTAAAATATTGTTTTGAGGAAATGTTGGGCCTCTACCTAATGAAGATTAGAAGAATTAGAGATGAATGTTTGAAACGTATAAAAACCTGATGGGACTTAACAGGCTGAGAACATGTTTTCACTTGTGGGGCAGTCTTGAACTGGGCTCATCTTCTGTTTAAAACAGGCGTTTCTTATTTAAGATTGAAGGAAGGAAATACCTTTTCTCTCAGAGAGTTAGTAGTCTGTGAAATTCTCTTCCCCAAAGAGCCACAGAGTAGGGACATTGAATGGATTCAAGGCTGAGTTACATAGAGTTTTGACTGACAAAGGAGGCAAAGATTATGGGGTGTAGCGAAGAAAGTGGTGTTGAGACCATAATTAGATCAGCCATGATTTTATCAAATGGAAAAGCAGGCTTGAGGGTATAAATAGCCTCTTCCAAATCTGATCAGATACTAGAGGTTCACCTCCCTAGCCACCATTTTTGATTGAGGGTGATCCCTGAGGGCCTGCTGACCTCCTGTAGAACCATGGCATAACTCTTCCTGCGCACCTCCACTACCAGGGCTACATCATACCCTCACTCTGCCCTGGTTTCCCATTTGCCTCATTTTGAGTTGAGGAATATTATTCAGTACAGTGTCTCCTGAAGAGAGACAGATTGATTAAGGCTAGCAACATCACAATGCAACTCAATACCACACCAAATGCAAAAGCAACTGGAAGTTTGTGAATGCAGTGGTAGTCAAGAGTATGGCTGATGCTCAGTCTTGTTATAATCATGGTAGTAATGTGGCTGCACCAAATTTACGTGCTGTCCATCTTCAATGGAATTGACATGGGCAAGTTTTGAATTGTGACCCCATGCTTAGAAAATAAGGCCAACTTTTAGCCTGTAGATTTTGAGGAGCAACTTAAAAGATGGCAATGAAAATCCAAAGAGGTTTAGAGAAGATGTGGGAAATATAAACTGGTCAATTGCACATGACAGCAAGTGATTGTCTGAGAAGAACAGACAATGGTAACAGAATTCATAATATGAATAATAGAGTCTTCTAGTAACACGGGGAGTCCAGCATAGTTTTTTGAGTTTGCTCCATTGGTTGAATAAGATCATGCACAAGAAAGAAGAGAAATCTAAGCCAGTGTTTTGGCTGAGAACAGGGGTTATTGGTGGAGTAGAATTTCAAAACAGCAAGGAGAGTTCAGGAATGAAGAATAAGATTGAAGGGATAACAATGTTTGCATTGCCCCTGGTGTCCCATCCTTTATAATTAGGAATTTATTCTGCATATCAAAGTATGACTTAATATATTGGGATTGTCGCATAAATTTGGCAAGAAAATTTCTGGAAAAACCATTGTAAACCTTTTCTAAACCATAAGATCTTTTAGCAAATATACCATATAGAAACAAAAGAATATGTGTGATGGAAAATGGGATTAGAATAGTTAGGTGCTTGTTTTTAACTGGTGCAGACCCATTGGGTTGAGGGGCCTTTTTCTGTGTTGTGGACCTCTAGGACTTTATAGCATTCACCCCATGGTGAGCTATTTTGAGTTCAAGATTTATTTATATCTTTCATACTTTATGCAGAAATATCGTGCAGCTCAGTCATCCTGCCTATTCAATGGTAGGTTCAGGGGTGGGAAAGTTAAATCAAAGCCATAAGAGGATAATCCCAAGATAGTTGCAATCCAGAGTATTTCTTTGGAAACATCCCCCCCCCCACAAGTCACAAGAAATCAGGTTTAGTGTAGAGATGTAAGGATATATTTCAGGCTAACACCAATGCAATCCTCTTCCAAGGATGCCTACCTTGAAGAAGTTCTCCTCCTCTCTTTACAAGGATCTCAGTGAGTCTCTCTCTCACTGCAATCTCCAGGTCATCTCCTCTGCCCTGAAGCTCTTCAACCACATTCTGAAACAGACTCGATTCCTGAAGAAGGGCTTTGGCCCAAAACTTCAATTTTTCCTGTTCCTTGGATGTTGCCTGACCTGCTGTGCTTTTCCAGCACCACTCTATTCTTGACACCAATGCAATGGTCAGGGAGTATTGTACTATCACACATGCCATATTTTGAATGAGACATTAACCAGAGTGAAGCTTTTGCTCTCTTAGTTTATGTAAAATCCTGGAACTTCTTCCCTACTCCATCTGTGTCTGCAGTGCTTCAAGAAGATAGTTCACCAACACCAAATCCAAAGATATGCAGGTTAGGTGAATTGGCCATGCTAAATTATCCATAGTGTTCAGGGATGTGTAGGTTAGGTGCATTAATCAGGGTTAAATGTAGAGTAATAGGGTAGGGGAATGGGTCTGGGTGAGTTACTCTTTGGAGGGTCAATGTGGACTTGTTGGGCCCAATGGCCTGTTTCCACACTGTAGGGATTCTATGATTCTACGACCTCCTCAAGGGTAATTAGGGATGAAAGACATATGCTGGCTGCTCACATCCCACGAAGAATAAATATTTTACAAAATATATCATTATACTGTTTGAAGAAGATTTGTCCCCAGTGTTCATCCAATACTTATCCCTCAACCAATATCGCAAATAAACACACTTTCTGATTGCAAATCATAATTTGACAAATATTTTTACTATAATACAAGAACATCAACACTCTGCTGGCTTGCTGGCACTCCGAGGTCTTCACTGGCACTTTATAATTGCAAAATTCTTCAATTTGCTTTACTGTTTGAAATAAGCAGGTGCCCTGGTTACTCAAGGGAAGAATCTTATAACAAGGACAGTGTTGCAGTATCAGCATTAATAGCGATATGTCTATTGAATGCAATTTTGAGGTTAGTCCTACTCTGTTGGTCTGATTTGGCTGGTTACACATGAGCCACACTCCCATCTAATTCTGACTCCTCCACATAAGTGGGAGATATGCAGGTCCAGGACTAGGTACAGAGGATTGAGCAGTACTTGATTAATATTTATTCTAAAATCCATTGGCTATCACAGCAAGCTCATAGAGTTTGGAGTTTTACTTGAGAAAAGTACAGATTTTATGGATATTTGATTGAAGTATTTAAAATAATGAAAGCTACACTGTCTAAAATTTGACAGATTATTCAAATTAAATCAATTAGGAAGATTGAGGAGCTTTGGGTATAAATGATGTAAACTTTGATTAGATTAGGTGGTTGGAATGTCAGGATGACATTCTTCCCCTAGAAGATCAAAAAACTTTGGAGCAAGTCGCTGGCTGATGCTACGGCCTCAGATTCACCACAAATATTTAGAGGTGCTGGCTATGTTTGTGGAGAAGATTGGTGTGACTTGGTACAGAATCTGGGGGCAAGGGGTTTTTGGGTAATGTAGCACATGGTCATTGTGATTATCTTCCAGGTTCAGAAGTGAATTTCCTAGAATCCCTTTCCTCTGAATCAGACTTTGATTTTTGAATCTATTCCATTGAACATAACAACTAGAAACAGGAGTAGGCAATTCAGTCTGTTCTGCTATTTAATACGATTATGGCTGATCTCATCTTGGCCTCAACTCGACCTTCCTGCCCTCTCCCCATAACCCTTCAGCCCATTACTAATTAAAAATCTATCCATCTCCTCCTTAAATTTATTCTATGTCCTGGTGTCCACTGTACTCTGGGGTAGTGAATTTGAGTGATGTAATTCCTCCTCATCTGTCATAAATCTGCCATAAATCTGCCTTCCTTTATCCTAAAACTAAAACCTTTCATTTTAGATCGCACCACACAAGGAAACACCTGTTCAATGTCTACTTTGTCAATCCCCTTTAAGACTTTATATACCTCAATTAGATCTTTTGTCATTCTTCTAAACACTATAGCCTTAAACTGCTCAATCTCTGCTCATAAGACAAGTCTCTTATCTCTGGAATTAATCTAGTGAACCCTCTCTGAATTACCTCCAATGTTCATTTCTCAAGTAAAGGGACCAAAACTTGAGCATAGTACTCAAGATGTGTTCTCAGCAATGCCTTGTACAATTGCAACACTTCTTTCCATTATATTCTATTCCTTTTATGGATTTGCCATAAATAAATGCCAAAATTCCATTGTCCTTTTTATTACCTGCTATACCTGCATGCGAGCTTTCTGCAACTCCCAGATATCTCTACACCAAAGCATTTCACAGTTTCTCTCCATTTAAATAATTTTTTATTCTTCTGACCAAAATGGATACCTCACACAATCCGCATTAATACTATCTGTCAAATTTTGGCCCATTCACTTAAGCTATCCATATTATTTGCAAATGTCTTAGTTTTTCGTTGCAATTTATTTTAGAGTCATAGAGTCATAGAGATGTACAGCATGGAAACAGACCCTTCGGTCCAATCCGTCCATGCCGAGCAGATATCCCAACCCAATCTAGTCCCACCTGCCAGCACACGGCTCATATCCCTCCAAACCCTTTCTATTCATATATCCATCCAAATGCCTCTTCAATGTTGCAATTGTACCAGCCTCCACCACTTCCTCTGGCAGCTCATTCCATACACGTACCACCCTCTGCGTGAAAAAGT
>NC_057711.1:139757794-139778509 GCF_004010195.1 Chiloscyllium plagiosum | reverse complement strand
CCGGCCTATCACCCTCACCTTAACCTCCTTCCACCTATTGCATTCCCAACGCCCCTCCCCCAAGTCCCTCCTCCCTACCTGCTTGGCACACCCTCCTCATTCCTGAAGAAGGGCTTATGCCCGAAACGTCGATTCTCCTTCTCCTTTGATGCTGTCTGACCTGCTGCGTTTTTCCAGCAACACATTTTTAAGCTCGGATCCCCAGCATCTGCAGTCCTCACTTTCTCCTAGCCTTCTTCACTATCCTATCTACCTGCGACTCCACTTTAAAGGAGCTATGAACCTGCACTCTAAGGTCTCTTTGTTCAGCAACACTCCCTAGGACCTTACCATTAAGTGTATAAATCCTGCTTAGATTTGCTTTCCCAAAATGCAGAACCTCGCATTTATCTGAATTAGTCATAGAGGTGTATTGCACAGAAACATGCCCTTCAGTCCAGCTCACTCGTGCCAACCAAATATTCTAAATTAATCTAGTTCCATTTGCCAGCATTTGGCCCATATCCCTCTAAACCCTTCCTATTCATTTACCCATCCAGTTGCCTTTTAAATGTTGTAATTGTACCAGCTTCCACCACTTGCTCTGGCAGTTCATTTCATATACACATGACCCTTTGGTTGAAACAGTTGCCCCTTAGTTTCCTTTTAAATCTTTCCCCTCTCATGTTAAACCTATGCCTTCTAGTTCAGGACTTCCCCAACCCAGGGAAAAGACTTTGTCTGTTTACCCTATCCACGCTCCTCATGATTTTACAAACCTCTATAAGGTTACCCCTCAGCCTCTGACGCTCCAGGGAAAGTAGTCCAGCCTATTCAGGCTTTTCCCGATAGCTCAGATACCCACATCCCCCCCACCCACCCATCTTGTAAATCTATTCTGAACCCTTTTAAGTTTCACAACATTCTTCCTATAGGAGGGAGACCAGAATTGATGTAGTATTCCAAAAGTGGCCTAACTAATGTCCTGTACAGCCACATGACCTCCCAACTCCTCTGCAATCTGGTTATAGTATATTCTGTCACTTTATTTAACTCATTAATATATATTATAAATAGTTGGGGCCTGAGGACTGAACTCTATGGCACCTCATTAGTTACATCTTGCCCATGAGAAAAGACCCACTTATCCCAATGCACAGTTTTCTGTTAGTTAGCCAATCCTCTATCCAAGCTAATGTATTATCCCAAGCCCATACGATCTGACCTTATATATTAACCTTTCATGTGATTAAAGGTCATCAAATACATTATCAAATACCTTCTTGATGTTGCCTCTCCCAGGAAGTTAGTTACATAAATGCCTACATTTATACAGCACCTTTCATGACCATAGGAAATCCCAAAATATTGTCAATTTACTTTACCTTTGAAGTATAATCACTGCAATAAATAATGAAACAATTTGAACACAAAATCCCATAATAGCAATATGATAATGACAAAATAGTCTGTCCTTTATTTCAAAGGAAATGGAGTATAAAAATACAGAGGTTTTGCTAAAGCCAGACAAAATGTTATATAAGAGCATAAGAACTAGGAGCAGGAGTAGGCCATCTGGCCCTTTGAGCCCACTCTGCCATTCAATAAGATCATGGCTGATCGTTTTATGGCTTCAGCTCCACTTACCCACCCTTTCTCCATAACCCTTAATTCCTTTATTGTTTAAAAAAGTATCTAACTTAGCTTTAAAAACATTTACTGAGGAAGCCTCAACTAATTCACTGCGCAGAGAATTCCATAGATTCACAACCCTCTGGGTGAAGAAGTTCCTTCTCAATGCCTGCTCCCTCCAATCTTGAGGCTATGCCCTCTTGTCCTAGTTCCACCTGCCAGTGGAAGCATCCTGTCTACCTCTATCTTATATAATTTTATGTTTCGATAAGATCCCCTTTATTTTTCTAAATTCCAATGAATATAATCTCAGTCAACTCAGTCTCTCCTTGTAAGCCAACCCTCTCAACTCTGGAATCAACCTAGTGAACCTCCTCTGCACCCCCTTTAGTGCCAGTACATTGTTTCTGAAGTAAGGAGACCAAAACTGCATGCTGTACTTCAGATGTGGCCTCACCAGCACCCTATACAGCTCCAACATAACCTCCCTGTTTTTAAACTCAATTCCTTTAGCAATGAAGGACAAAATTTGATTTGCCTTTTTAATTACCTGTTGCACCTGCAGACCAACCTTCTGTGATTCATGCATAAGGACACCCAGGTCCATCTGCTCAGCAACTGTAATTTTTTTACCATTCAAATAATAATCCTTTTTACTGTTATTTCTACCAAAATGGATGACTTAACATTTATTAATATTGCACTCCATCTGCCAGACATTTGCCCACTCACTTGAAGTATCTGTATCACTCTGAAAGGCTTCACAGTTGTCTGCACACTTTACACTACTACTCATCTTAGTGTCATCCACAAACTTTGACATACCAAATGTGGTCCCAAGCTCCAAATCAGCTATGTAAATCATGAATAAACACTGATCCCTGAGGCACACCACTAGTTACCGATCGCCAACCAGAAGAGCACTCATTTATTCCCACTCTTTGCTTCCTGTTAGTTAACCAATCCTCTATCCATGCTAATACATTACCCATAACACCATGCATCTTTATCTTATGCAGCATCCTGTTGTGCGGCACTTTGTTGAATGCCTTTTGGAAATTTGCCTTTTGCCATTAGTCAAGCTGAAATACAGTGAACAGTTTTGGGCTCCTTATCTAAGATATACAGACATTGGATGCAGTCCAGGAAATGTCCATTCAATTGATCCTGTGTTTTGAGGGATTTGTGTATGAGGAGAGGTTAGACTTGTACTCATTGGAGTCTGGGAGAAAGATGTAATGTTGAAACATGTAAGATTGTTAGAGGATTTGACAGAGTGGATGTGAAAGATTGTTTCCTGTTGTGGAAGATTTTGGGACCAGAGGACATAATATCAGAAGAAGGGATTGCCTATTTAAATTACATTTAGGGGATTTTGTTTCTCTGAGGGTTGGGATATCTGGTCGGCATGGACGGGTTAGACCAAAGGGTCTGTTTCCATGCTGTACATCTCTATGACTCTAAGTGAATCAAGGGTTATGGAGATTAAGCAGAAAACTGATGTTGCAGATTATCAGATCAACCATGATCTCATTGAATCCTTATCAAATACTGGAAAACTAAATGCCAGATGCTTCCCCTTGTAAGGAACCAAATTGCATGGTTTTAGATGAAGAGTTTCAGGTTTAAAACAGATAAGGAGGAATTATTTCTCTAAAGCGTCATGAAACTGTGGGATTCACTACCCAGAATGCAATGGATGATGGGACATTGAATAATGAGGAGTTGGAAAGACAGATTTTCACTTCATACTGGGTTAAAGGATTATGGGAATTGGGCAGGAAAATAGAGTTGAGGCTAAGATGAGATCAACCATGATCATATTAAATGACGGAGCAGGCATGAAGGACTGAATTGCCTACTCCTTCTCCTGGATCTGATGTTAAACGGTTGAGCAAAATCATTGGATTGAAGGCCTACTTCTGTTTCGACATTTTATAATCTTTGATGAGCACTAAGTATTGGCCAGGATAGCAGAGGTCCTTTCATTCCTTCAAGTAGTGCCATGGGATCTGAACTGAGAGCTCAGGCACAGCTGTGGTTTGAAGTGTGGCCCCTTCAGCAGAGCACTCCTACAGCCTGGATCATGTCGTCAAGAATAAGACCTGATAGTCCAGCCTTTGATTCAGCTGAGAATGTTACCTCGGCACTGAGTGTGGGATCACTAGAGAGAACTATTAGAAGATGCTAGCTGTGTCTCAGTTAAGGATGGACTCAGTCAATCAGCTAAACTGTTATGGGTTAAATCTTCCAGTCTCTGGATTGTTGGAGAACAAGAGTATGACTGAAGGTGTATGTCCAGATTCTATGGAATTTCTCAGGAAATTCAAACTTCTTAAAGGTAATCCCCCACTACTGGAGCCCTGAATCCAGGTGAGAACTGGAGACTTGGGAGACTTCTGTGAGACTGACCTAGATAATTACCTGGAATTGTCAGAAACATAAAAGCAGTATGATTTAATACCTAAGTTCCTGCCTATCTTCCCCAGCTGCCTAATAAACATCCCGATTCAACTAAATCACCACTAATCCAAACCAAAAAACCGCACCCCCACTTCCTCATCTGCAACCATTAACATCACCACCACCAACTCCACTACCACCAACAGGAATCTTTTGCCCCCAACTCATCCATCTCCTTGACCCAACTCATCTATCCCACCACCTGACTACCCCATGTGACAACTCAGCTACACCCCTGACCTGACCCAACTTGTTCCCAATCCAGTCTGACCACCTCTTCTACATGGCTATCTGCTCTAATCAAGCCCAACCACACCCCAAAACTCAACTATATCCCCAACCCAATCCTCAATTCTCCGACCACCCAACACCTCTGGCCACTTTCCTGGACAAACTTGACTGCCCCTTGACTAGACTGGATTATTTCCCTACCAAACATGACCACCATTTGACCAACCAAACCCATCCTGATCCAAACCAACTAGTTCTACCCGACCACCAGCGTACTCAGTTACCCAGCTGCTGCCTCTCCCACCCACTTATTTGCCTTACATACCCACTTTACCCAATTAGCAACCTACCGACTTCACTCACCTACTCTCCTCACAGACTAATTCACCTATTAACCTCACCCACTCAAAAGTCTACCAACTCAGCCACCTGACCACTCAGTCTCTTACTCACCTCACATACCTGCCTGCTCATCCACCTCCTCGTGCACCCATCCTCTTACTCATCTACCTACCCATTAATTTGCTTTCACACCTATTTACATTGCATTCATTAGAATTCAAGGACTGGACTTTTAATTTTGCCAGAATATCTTCGCTAATGCCATAAAAAGGGAACTACTCTGCTTCAATAAAATTCACTGGGTGCATTTCCTTAACAATTGAGATTGGAAGGTCGTGGACAAAAAAATGCACAGCATCTAGCACGACACTAGGAAAATCTTCGTATGCAGCAGTTAGTAAGACCAAAGCATTTTCATTCTAGCTCCATTGCTGCATATTTAGGTTTGCTAAGCAATATTAAAAAGTAAGTGTTTTTGTCATGATATGCTGCACTCATTGTTACCACAACTTGAAAGATTCAGGCTTATGTGTTTTTCAAAACTAAAATGCAATTAAAAGTTACTGTGAATTTGTGAATGAAATAAAATGATGAGAAATGGACACCAAACTGATATTTTTAAAGTTGCTCAAACCTGGCAAAATAAAAGGATTAGGGGATTATCTTGCGGGATGATGAGCATCTCAGGAAGGAGAGGGGCGGAGTGACGCTGTTTATCAGTAGATTTCTTGAGTATTACTGAGGCAAAAGAACTGAGAATTGGCAGGGTTTGTTTGGGTGGAACTTGGAAGATAGGAAGGGGAAAGGATCAAGTTACTGCTTGGAATCTGTTCCAAGGTGCCAATAACTAAAAACACAGGATCGGACTGCAGTGGAAGAGCTGGGAAAATGAATGTTGAAATTTTAGTTGCAACAGGAAATGTTAATTTTCCTGACATAGACTGCAACCTACATTAGGAGACTGTCTGTCTGCCTGTCTGTCTGTGTGAGGCTACTTATTTTAGTATTTCAGGAATCTTCTTTTACAGCAGAAAAGTAACCCACAAAGGGAAAGGAGAGTTTGGACTGGCAATGAACCACTGATAGCCAAAAAACCCAGACAGGCTGCAAGAAATGAATGTAAGAAGCTGAGTACTCAGAAAAAAATGTTAATTTTAATGAGAACAAACAGATCATAAAATCTATTAAACTGTTGGGCAGCATGAAATGCTGTAGTGAAGTGGATAAAATTGAAAGGAACAATTAACAATGGGTAATAGATAATTTTAACTAGATCTGCTGGCAGCATTGGCCTTAGACTGCCTTGTTACACTTACTAATCTATTCCTGCCCAGTGTAATTTCTCAGGGCCCCTGGTGTGATTGGTTCCAGTATTGACTGGTTCCATGAAGGCACACAGTTTAGCCTTCAAACATTCTGTAACATGCTGGAGTTAACTGAATAGAACGTAGATTCTGTCCCTCAAGAGACGCAGCGCACATGATTGTCACAGCAAGACATGTCCAAAACAAGTGTAGAAAGCAGCAGTAACCTTTATTCATGGCAGCCTTTGACACCTAAAAGCCTTCAATTCAATCAACTGTGAGAGAAATTTATTGCATAACAATATGGAAGCCATGATCCTTATCAACTGATCCACCACAGACCAAATATGTGTGCAAACTGAGGTCAAGAAAGACTATGTTTTTGCACTAATTATCCTGGCACTGTGGCTCAGTGGTTAACACTGTGGCCTCACAGCACCAGGGACCCAGGTTCAATTCCAGCCTCAGATGACTGTCTGTGTGGAGTTTGCACATTCTCTTGTGTCTACCTGGGAATGGGGTTGGGGTTTCCCTCCCAAACGATCAGATTAATCTGTATTCTGTGTGCATTGGAGGGGTGTTAAAGTTTTGGGCAACAGTAAAGCTCAGTTTTTGGGTTACACATTTCTTAGTACCTTTTACGGTGTCTGCGTGGGTTTCCTCCGGGGGCTCCAGTTTCCTCCCACAGTCCAAAGATGTGCAGGTCAGGTGGATTGGCCATGCTAAATTGCCCATAGTGTTAGGTGCATTAGTCAGAGGGAAATGGGTCCGGGTGGATTACTCTTCGGAGGGTCGGTTTGGACTTGTTGGGCTGAAGGGCCTGTTTCCACAGTGTAGGGAATCTAATCTAATCATATCCATGAACCTTCCTGCTGAAGTAGAGCTTTTCAACAGGAAGAGCAGGAAACTATTCAACCAGTGATGCCTCCAGTCCAGAACTAAGACCACCTCAAACACTGCCATTGAGCTTCAGTATCCAGACTGAGTGGCTGAGCTCCAAAGCATCATTGATGCGTTCAGCGAGGTCAATGAGAGAATAGGCCTCCATGGGCTAAACATCTACAAGACAAACGTCCTCTAGCAGCTTCCTCCAGCTACACCACTCTGTCCCCAGTTCTCAAGATTCATGGCAAGCCACTGAACAATGTGAATCAATTCTCATATATTTGATAATTCCTTTTCTATGAGCACAGACATTGATGATGAAATTCAACATCACATCCGGCCTTTGGCTGTCTGAGGGACAAGAGTGTTTGATGACAAAGACCTCAAACTGAGCACTAATCTCATGGTTTGCAGTGCTGTTCTGTTACCTGCCCTTCTGTATATATAGGAGAAAGTAAGGACTGCAGATGCTGGAGATCAGAGTCAAAAGGTGTGGTGCTGGAAAAGTTGAGCCGGTCAGGCAGCATCCAAGAAGCAGGAGACAGCAGAGATTGTAATTCCCCAGAGAAATATTACCAGCAATGCCTCTGCAAAGTCCAGCAAATTCAGTGGCAGGATACATGCTTTAAAATCAGCAACTTCTTTCAGGCCAGCATCCCCAGCATCAAAGCATTGGCTACTGTCAATAATCTTGTTGAGCAGGCACCATCATCTGTATACCTGACATAAAACTTCCAAACAAGTTGTCTACTCTGAGCTCCACCGTGGCAAGCAATTCCCAGGAGGTCAGAGAAACACTAATATGAAAAATTGCAATAGTCCCACCAACTCATGGGAATCCCTTATGCAAGTATCCCAACTGAAGAAGTATCTGCCAAAGTGCCAACCATCTTGAGCATTTCTGACTGAGCCCAGGTGGAGACTAGCACAAACATGGGAGGGAGCATGTGAAAACCTGAGCAAACCACCTACCACCCCTTCAAATACCACATGCCCCATCCTTAAAGGGAATGCGAATCCAGCACTGGACCCTTTAATCCCCTCAGGACCCACAGCCTCTGAGTGGAAGAAAGTTCTAATCAGTCTCAGAGGACTGGTTAAGAAGAATATAACAACATACACAACATCCCAATACACTGGAGCAATGCAGTGGCTCAATATTTAACACTGTTGCCTCACAACACCAGGGACCCAAGTTCAATTCTACCCTCAGGTGACTGTGTGGAGTTTGCACATTCTTCCCTTGTCTGCGTGAGTTTCCTCCGGGTGCTCCGGTTTCCTCCCACAGACCAAAGATGGGCAGGTTAGGTGGATTGGTCATACTAAATTGCCTATGATATTAGGGATATGCAAGCGAGGTGGATTAGCCATGGGAAATGCAGGGTTATAGGAATGGGATGGTTCTGGGTGGGATGATCAGTATGGACTTGATGGGCCAAATGGCTTGCTTCCACACTGTGGGGATTCTATAATTATCGCATCCCTCTGTAGGAATGTGTATTGAGCAGGCTGACTGTTGTGGCTCAAGAATTTTCTTCTTCCTGACTCTGCTAAACTTCTGTCAATCAGATCCAACAAGTATGAACCACCTCCCACACTGATTGGCAACTTCCATGGGAGTGCAGCTTTAACATTTACAACTTGATTTAGCAGTGGGCGTTGTGTAAAGGTTGGTGGAAAATGTTGTTTCATTATATTCATTTGAAGTGCCTCACGACTTTGTGCTGTGTTAAACACAGTAAGTAAACCGAATCCCCCACTATTACCATTCTGGGGGTTACCATTGACCAGAAACTGAACTTGGATTAGCCACACAAATACAACAGCTACAAGAGCAGGTCAGTGACACGGAGTCCTGCAGCAAGTAATGCCTCTCTGAACTCACCATCCAGCTAATCTCCACCAGCTAATGTTAATCCAAATGCCCCATGTCCACCAATATTTGTTCTTAGATGTTAAGAGTTTCATTTAGCCCATGTAAGGATGCTCTGATCAAAATTTTCAATGTAATCCTGGGTGTCCCTCAGAGACACACCCTTCACATGAGAGGTTGAAGGCAGTATCATTGTCAGTACACTTCATGTACTGTGTCTGATTTTTTTACTTCAGGAGGGATAAACTCCGATTGGAAGCAACTCAGGAAATGGTTTGCTTGAGTGATTTTTGAGATGGAGGGATTGCTTTATGAGAAAGAGTTGTGTATGTTGGGCCCATACACTTTGAAATATTAAAGATAAGAGAAGTGGGCGGCATGGTGGCACAGTGGTTAGCACTGCTGCCTCACAGCGCCAGACCCGGGTTCAATTCCCGCCTCAGGCGACTGACTGTGTGGAGTTTGCATGTTCTCCCCATGTCTGCGTGGGTTTCCTCCAGCTGCTCCGGTTTCCTCCCATAGTCCAAAGATGTGCAGGTCAGGTGAATTGACCATGCTAAATTGCCCGTAGTGTTAGGTAAGGGGTGAATGTAGGGGTATGGGTGGGTTGCGCTTCGGCGGGGCGGTGTGGACTTATTGGGCCGAAGGGTCTGTTTCCACACTGTAAGTAATCTAATCTTGAAATATTTAAAATCCTGAGGGGTGAAAAAATGCAGAGAGGATGTTTCCTCTCATCAGGGAATCTCAAATTACAACCCAAATTTCAACTCCTTAGACACTGGTTCTTAATGGAATTACAAGCCCAAAATCCTGGTTCTGCACTTAATTGTTATCAACTTTTCATAATTTACAGAATATGCAATAGCTGCCGACTTGGGGTTTCTACTGATTTCAAAATGGAAACCAGAATTTTTGTCTTGAAAAGAAGATGAATACTTCAAATAGTTTGACATAATTTCTACCTGAAGTCAGTTTTTGCTGTGATTTGGCTTGAATATACAAGAAATTTAGGTATCAGATGTAATATTTACTGTCAATCTGACCCTATCAGGAAGGGTTCCTACCTTAAGTCAATGTCAAGCATGTAGAACACTGTTATTTAGGAAAAGCAACTGGATTCCTAACTGTATGGAGCATCAGGCCATGATGGAAGTGGGTACTGCAGATGCCGGAGATTAGAGTCAAGATTTGAGTGGTGCTGGAAAAGCACAGCAGGTCAGGCAGCATCTGAGGAGCAGGAAAATCGACATTTCGGGCAAAAGCCCTTCTTACAGGCCATGATTGCCCTACTGTCAATTTCTAACTAATCACTTTTTTGCTTACGTGAAAGCCAACCTTATTTAATTTCAAATCAGTTTAATACGGAGGAAGATGACATTATAATCTTTTTTTAAAAAGTCTTCTCCTTTGATTCTGCACCATTTGACATCAGTATAAACTTGCTCTCAAATTCCCCATTATTTCATGCGACTACCAAAGATCATTTCCACCCCTCTCACCCCTAGGTGTTGTACTAATGAAAGAATTGACCAAAAGAAGTAAAGCAGTAGCACAAAATCTGGGCCTCGGGTGCAGAATCATTCTGTTCCAGGATGAGAGCAGGTCTCTGCTCAATTTTAGTTATAACCTAAACCTAACATTGAGGAAAATCACTTCAGACTTTAACATTTGCTCATTGAGTGGAGGAATTGCATGAACCTTATTTAATTTAGTTAAATTTTGTAAAACTCGAAGTATAAAGATAGATCCAAAATACCAATAGCATTGTTTTCAGAAAATGATACTAGCGGATTTAATTTTTGTTTCAGACTCGTTTGTTTCCACTTTAAGACTGCTGTGTTTCATTGATGATTATGGTGTGCCAGTCGTAGCTTTATTTTATATCAATTCCCCTCCCTCAATGACAACTGAAGTTTCAGTTCAACACTAGGTTGTGATAAATCATGTAACAAAATTAACATCCTATTATTAACATCTGTGTCTTTGGATTCGGCCATTATTCGTGCATTAGAGGTTTGTTGGTTCTCATGTGAGTAGACAAGACCTTTTAATGCAGCTGCAGTCATTTCACGACCTATAGCATTGTAAATGAGCAATGACTGGTCAGGACCGCTTAAGGAACCTAATATGGGATTTACATTAAGGGACTCGAACCAGGTAACTATAATGGATTTCAGAGTTGGAAACTATATGCATTTTACATTTTAAATATTGAATACTGAATAAATGAATTTCCAGTTTATATTGATGACTTTTAAAATGTCTTAGTCACTTGTTTAATTTCCACCTCTGAATTACAGACAATGATTATTTTATTTGTTATGTTTTAATAATCAATTGTATTAGCCCTGAATCACAAAATCAGAATTAATTGGCAGGATCGTTTGGTTTTATCCCTTTACACATTGTCAGTGACCTGTCTCATTGCCTCATGGGTAATTTGAAGCATGGCTGCATTAATTCGTTGCTAACTACAGAATGGAAGGAATTACTGGCCAGTTGGAGGAATTCTGCATGTCACTGGGGGATGGAGGTATATATGGATGGAGCATGAAACTCCCAAAAGCTGGGAGGTGTTCGTAGCTGACTGTGAATGGGTAGATGAAAAAAGTAAAAGGGGCATGAGAAACAGTGTAAGACTGAGGAATATACAAACAGGGTTAAAGCAACCACGCTGTAAAATAAAGAACATAGATTCTACTTGGAATCCCAAGCCTACGTCTGGCATACCGACCCTATTTGAGGATGGGGATTTTATTCTTGGATATCCACTGAGCCCCTAACAAATACAAGAAGGGTAGTAGGGATATTCCAGAAAACTACAGGCAAGTGAGCCTGATGTCAGTGGTGGGAAAGTTGCTGGAGAAGGTACTGAGGGATAAAATCTATTTATATTTGGAAACGAAGGGCTTATCCATGATAGACAACATGGTTTTGTGCAGGGGAGATCATGCCTTACCAACTTAAAAGAGTTCTTTGAGGAAGTTACCAAGTTGTTAGATGAAGGAAGGGCTGTTGATGTCATATACATGGGACTTTAGTAAGGCATTTGATAAGGCTCCCGACGCTAAACTAATGGAGAAAGTGAAGTCACATGGTGTGCAGGATGTTCTAGCTAGGTGGATAAAGAACTGGTTGAGCAACAGGAGACAGAGAGTAGTAGTTGAAGGGAGTTTTTCAAAATGGAGAAAGGTGACCAGTGGTGTTCCACAGGGGTCAGTGCTGTGTCCACTGTTGTTTGTAATGTACATAAATGATCTAGAAGAGGGCACTGTTGGTATGATCAGTAAGTTTGCAGATGACACGAAGATTGGTGAAGTAGCAGAAAGCATAAGGGACTGTCAAAGAATACAGGAGGATGTAGATCGACTGGAGAGTTGGGTGGAGAAGTGGCAGATGGAGTTCAATCCAGACAAATGTGATGTGATGCATTTTGGGAAGTCTAATTCGAGAGCGAACTATACTGTAAACGGAAGAGATCTGGAAGTTCAGGTCCATTGTACCCTTAAGCTGGCTGCACAAGTGAATAGAGTGGTCAAGAAGGCATCTAGTATGCTTGCCTTCATCGGACGGGGTATTGAGTATAAGAGCTGACAGGTCATGTTAAAATTGTACAAGACATTTGTTTAGCCGTATTTAAAATACTGTGTACAGTTCTGGTCGCCACATTACCAAAAGGATGTGGATGCTTTGGAGAGGGTGCAGAGAAGGTTTATGAGGATGTTGCCTGGTATGGAACGTAATAGCTATGAAGAGAGGTTGAGTAGGTTAGGATTGTTTTCATTAGAGAAAAGGAGATTGAGGGGGGAACCTGATGAGGTCTACAAAATCATTAAGGGTATTGACAGGGTGGATACAGATAAGCTTTTTCCCAGGATGATGGATTCAATAATGAGAGGTCATGTGTTCAAGGTGAGAAGTGAAAAGTTTAAGGGGGATACACGCGGCAAGTACTTTACACAGAGGGTGGTGGGTGTCTGGAATGCGTTGCCAGCAGAGGTGGTAGAGGCAGGCACAGTAGATTCATTTAAGGTGTGTGTGGACAGATGCATGAGTAGGTGGGTAGCAGAGGGATACAGATGTTTAGGAATTGGGTGATAGGTTTAGACAGTAGATTTGGATCGGCTCAGGCTTGGAGGGCTGAAGGGCCTGTACCTGGGCTGTAAGTTTTCTTTGTTCTTTCTTTGTTCTTTGTTCTTTAAATGGCTTGTCAGAATCCAATGGACCAAATCTGGATGGTATGCTGTGGGTGGTCGTAGCAAGATGACTTCTGCCCCTCAGTGGGAAAATGCCCTGGTAGTGCCAGCATTTGGTAGTGACCATTGCCAGGACTACAGGCAAAACTGTAAGGATGGCAGCCAGGGGTCTGGACCAAGATAAATCAGGGGTATTGACAGGATAGAATTGGGCATATTGGGTAGCAGGATAGGTGAAGGATAGAGGTAGTGGGTTCGTAGTACAGACAGAGAACAAGGAAGTGGGAGTCCTGTTATTTGGAGTGGCTACCTGGATGTACAAAAAACACTCCCTGGAGATCACCATCTTGCTTCCTGCCTTTTTAAGAAAACATTTAAAACAATCACCTGCCCACACTAAATTTATTATAGCATGGACAGGGTACTACTATGGCTAATTGAGTTTTGGACCAGCTTAAGAGACCCTTAATTATTTATCTACATGTGGCAGGAAGGTTGTCAATTTTCTCACACACACACACAGACACACATATCCCTTGTGTTATGGGATAAGCTACAGTGGGTGGTGGGGTAGCCACCTAAACTATATTAATGCCTCCAGCCCTGCCAAACCAGATCTGGTGAGGGTTGAGAATGTGGTGCTGGAAAAGCACAGCAGGTCAGGCAGCATCCAAGGAGCAAGAGAATCGATATTTTGGGCATAGGCCCTTCATTAGGAATGAGGCTTGTGGGCTGGGGGTCTGAGAGATTAGTGGGAGGGGTGTGGGATTGAGGGGAAGTGGATAGGTCGGAGAGGAGAGTGGAGCAGACAGATGGGAAAGGTGATGGGCAGGTCAAGAGGGCGGTGCCGAGTTGGAGGCTTGGGCCTGGGATAATGTAGGGGGAGGGGAAATGAGGAAACTGGTGAAATCTACATTGGCAATTGCCAAACTCTCACCACCGAAGGAAGTGCGTCTCATATTCCGCCATGGGATCCTACAACCACATGGGATCATTGTGGACGCCTCATTCCTGATGAAAAGCTTATGCCCAAATGTTGATTCTCATGCACCTCGGATGCTGCCTGACCTGCTGTGCTTTTCCAGCACCACACTCTTGACTCGGATCTGCAGTCCTCACTTTCTCCCAGACCTGGTGCAGGCATATAATACCCAGCCCAATATATATTTCATCAGCATGGAAAGAAAGTAGAAATAAACATCTTGAGCAATTGAATGGAGGGAAGGTAGAACGCAAAAGAAGGTCTGTGATAGGCTGAAGAGCATTAATGATTAACTGACAAGATAGCTGGTGGTACAAAGGCAGACAGAGGTAATCGATGTCGTGAAGAAACAAAAGATTTGACCAGGGAGGATCTGAATAACAGATTAATGAATAGTTGTGTCTGAAAGTAACAACATGAAAAACAAGATTAAGACCAGTACCTGCAAAACAACTAACAAAATTAGGAGAAGGGCTAAGGTCTGAAATTGTTGAACTCAGTGTTGAGTCTGAAAGGCTGCAAAGTGCCTCAGTGAAAGCTGAGGGGGTGTTCCTGAGCTTGAATTGAGTTTTACTGAAATGGCACAGGAAATGTCAACAAGTAAGCATGATGGAGAATTAAAATGGCAAGCCACCAGGAATCTGGAGTCATGCTTGCACAAACTTTATGGATCAAAGCCTTGAAAATTTCATAATCCCCGGATTTTAGGAGAGCAAGTTTCAGATTTCCACTATCAGTTTACCAGGGTCACTTCCGAATCATAGAATCCCTGAATGGCCTACTTCTAATCTAATGGTGATGCCACTTTGGTTTTCCTATGTGAAAAAAACATATAATTACTTTAGAAGCAGTTCAGAGGATCTTTGCTCAACTGATCCCTGATATTAAGGGATGATTTTGAGGAAAGGTTGGGCAAGCTGGGCCTCTACCCATTGGAATTGACAAGAATTAGATATGACCATATTGCAACAAATAAGACCTTGATGGAACTTGACGTGGGGGATGCTGAGGGGGTATTTTCCCTTGTGGGGCAGTTTAGAATCAGGAACACCATTTAAAAATTAAGGGTCTCCTATTGAAGACTGACATGAAGAAATATCTTTTCTCTTGGAGGGTCATGAGTGTGTGGAATGCTCATTCCTAGAAAATAGTGGAGGCCATTGAAATTATTAATGGCTGAGCTAAATATACTTTTGATAGACAAAGGTGTCAAAGACTGGAAAGTTGGGATGTGGAGTTGAGACAACAACTAAATTAGCTATAATTTTAACTGGTGGAGTAGGCTGGAAGGGCTGAATGACCTATTCATGCTTCTAAGTCCCATGTACCTTTGTTCTTATATTGATCCAGATTCTCTTACCAAAGAAAATTATTTCTCTATATTTACCCTGTTGAAATCATTTATCATTTTAATATCTCTATTATGCTATGCAAATTAATAATTTATCTTGTCCAAGTGATTTTAAATTATAAATCCTATGGATTACACCACATACCAGATACCAGATTATGTATCTATTAATATAGTACGGGACAGATCAAATAGAAAGCTGCCTGGTATGAGAAAAAACTAATATAAGGAAAGACTCAAAAATTGTGTTTGTTTTTGTTGAAACTGAGGAAATTAAGAGGCAGTTAGCTAAATTTGTTTAAGATAATGAAGGAACAGAAGAGAACAGATACAATCGACAGTTCATGTTGTTGAGTGTCTGGAACAAGAGAACACAAACATAAGGATAAATTAAAGCGTTTATAACATTGGGTGAAAGTGTTTTGACACAAGTTGTGATACTATGGTTAGTGACTGAAATAGAGAGCCATTAGTATTGAGAATCAGTTAGATAGGCTGTTTGAAGAAAGGAAGATGAAGAGATAAGAAACAGAGAAGGCACTTTGTCCTTTTGAAAAAATAAAAACTGGCACGTTGGTTGACCCAGGTAACCTGGAATTATTTTGCAGTTTTTATGTAATTCTATGTGGAAGATTTGTTTAGGTGCTGTGTATATATTAATGCATTGCATTCACTAAAGGACTTTGTATTGATAATATAGTAGTCTTTTAACATATTTCCTACCCATAATTTATTCCTTGTCATTTATTGTTGATGCACTCTGTTGATATAAAGCAGTATATCCTCCAACTCACTACAAGTAATGCTACAGGGCAGCTCTATGTATTGGCTGAGTAATGGGGGAAGATGATTCTGAGCGATGCTTGAGGCTGGCAATTACTTGCAGACCCATTGTGCACAAATCCAGATATAACTAGTAGCCCTGGCACCCCATCGGCATGCTGTCACATTCAACTCTACCAATAATCAGCTCAGTGGACTGACCCATTCCAACCCCTTCCTTGCATCAAAGCTAAATTCTCCCTATGTGAAAAAACTACAATCAATAAACATATGAAATGATAGACATGGGAATGAGACAACTGAACACAGTCCACATCAGAAAACTGTATAACATAATTACATTGTATTCTCTCTTTACTATATCAGAACCTCCTCCAGTAACAGAGCCAGAGCAGACACCATGATCAAACCACCCTGTCTGAACTATACACAAAGTGCACACCACTCATATTTCAGTTTACTTTTCATGCTTGAGAATGGTGAAATGTTGATAGTTGTATGGGAGACAAGGAGAAACTCAATATTGAATTGACTATGAACAATCCTTGGAGACAGCACTATCATTACTCCTGACTGAGCGTGCTGATAGATGGCACACAAAGAACCAACAGGTTTATTCAGAACACAGCACAATGTTGGACTTTTGACTTTGCACAGCTGTTCTTTGGGTTCATCCGGCTGAGCAGACAGTGAGCCCGGCTGGAGTGCACTTTTCCAGGTGGGTTCCCTGTTTTAACATTTACTCAGAGGGCAAAATATTTGAATTACATTGAGAGATGTGATCAGAATATAATATCACTGAATGACATCTTAACGCAAAGAGCCTTACTGTGGAAAGCCTTAGGCGTTGATGGATTAGGAATGTCGTGTCTGCTTGTTGATTTTTGAATTACTTTTGCAGCAATGATTCTGTCCCAAACTTTTTTAACTTGTTACGACCATTTCCCAGATGAGGTTCTCCAATTTATTACATTTTAGATGGGATATCCCAAATAGACTAGCTCTCCAGTGGAAGGATGAACTGGTTCTCCTTCTTTATACACCTGCCCCCTCAGTTGGTGACAGCAAGATTAATTTATTTAGGATCCCTTCCCTTGTGGATACTTTTTGCCCAGGCTAAATAAATTTGCTTTAAAAGGAGCCAATTCAATGAGACTTTCTTGAGTTAACAAAGACTGAGTTTATTAGTTACTAAATGAAAGAAGAACTAATAATGCACACACACACACAGAAAATGAAAAACTCTGAAGCAATTCCTGTAGGTTGGACAGTGACAAATGTAATCCTAGTACTTAATAAGGGAGGGAGAGAAAAAGCAGAGAATTACAATATGAGTAGTGGAGAAAATGTTTGAGTCTATTTTCAAAGTTGTGATAACAGAAAATTTGGAGAGTATTCATTGGATTGGGCAAAGCCAGCTTAGGTTTATGAAAGGCAAATCATGCTTAACAAATCCACTGGCATTCTTTGAGGATATAATGAATAGAATAGATAACGGAGAACCAGTAGATATAGTGTATTTGGTATCTCAGAAGAATTTTGATAAGGTCACTCAAAGAAGGTTAATGGGCAAAATTAAAGCACATGGGATGGGCCTAATACATTAGCCTAGACTCAGAATTGGTTGACAAACAGGAAACAGAGAGTGGGAATAAAATGGGTCTTCTGGGTTGTAGGCTGTGAATAGTGGGGTACCATAAGGACCGGTGCTTAGCCTCCAGTTACTCACCATGTATATAAATGACTAATACGACATTTCCAAATTTGCTGACAATCCAAAACTGGATGGGATTGCAAGGAGGATGCCCGGAGATTTGAAGTAGATTTCGACAAGTTGAGTGAGTTGGCAAGCAAACGGCAGATACAGTACAACAAGTTATACACTTTAGTGTGAAAGGAAGAGTATTATTTCAATGGTGATATACTTGGAAGTGAGAATGTACAATGGGAGCTAGATGTCCTTGTATATCTGTCATAGAAGTAGATAGACAGGTGCAGCAAGCAATTAAGAAGGCAAATGGCATATTGGCCTTCATTACAAGAGGATTCAAGTTCAGAAGTAGAGCTGTTTTTCAGCAATTACACAGGGCCTTGGTGATACCACAATTGGAGTATTGTGTGCAGTTTTGGTCTCCCTACCTAAGAAAGGATGTACTTGCCAAAGAACTTGCAAGGGTTCACGTGATTAATACTGAGGTAGTTTATGAAATAGTTGGTAAAGAATTACTGTACAGTTATTCGGATTTAATGTTAATTGCTGAGGACACAGAACCAGGCGTCTCATCTGGAACAGCTTTATGGGGAGAGATTTGTTCAACTGGGCTTTTATTCGCTACATTATAGAGGGTTGAAAGGTACCCGATTGTAATGTATAAAATTCTAACAGGGAAGGACTAGATATGGGAAAATGTTTTCACTAATTGAGGAGTCTAGAACCTAGGGTATACAATCTCAGCATACGGGTAATCCATTTAGGACTGAGATTAAGAAACATTTCTTCACTCGAAGAATACTGAACCTGTGGAATTCTTGATCGCGCAAGGCTGTGGAGGTGAAGTCACTGAATATATCCAAGATAGAGACATATAAATGTTTAGGTTTTTAAGGTATCAAGGGGTATGGAGAGAAAGCAGGAACATGACATTGAGATAGAGGATCAACCATGATCCTATCAAATAGCAGAGAAGGATCAAAGGGCCAAATGGCCTACTCATGGTCCTAGTTTCTATGTTTCTGTTTTGTCACCAGTAGAACAAACATTCTAGTTCATTCTCAATATGATATTAATCCTGAATGAAATTTTGAGGAAAGAAGGAAATTGGTGAGTAGAAAATCAGGAAAAAGATATAAAATATGATTGTTCGAAGAAATGTTCAGTGATTGATTTTGCATTAGTGAAATTAAGGACTGAGATTGTAGGCATAGCATATCAAAGGGAAATACTCAAGTACAATAGCTGGGGTTAATTCAAAGGAGTTCGACATGGAGGAGTCAAGAGTGTGGTGGTGAAAAAGCATAGCAGGTCAGGTAGCTGATGAAGGGCTTTTGCCTGAAATGCCGACTCTCCTGTTCCTCGGATGTTGCCTGGCCTGCTGTGCTTTTCCAGCACCACACTCTCGACTCTAATCTCCAGCATCTGCAGTCCTCACTTTCTCCTTTTTGAGATATCGAGGAGCCTAATGTGATAATGTGGAGACAGAATGCCTAGGGTCCAAAGTGGAACAGTAGGGTTCCAGTGGCTAGAATGTGAAACAATGAGAGAACAGTATCTGGGGTCTAGTGTGAAATTGAGATAGAGAAACAGAAGTCTACGACACAGTCGGTGAAGAGTTAATGTACAGTTACTAGGATTTAATGTGAATCTCTAAGGACACAGAACCAGGGTCTCATTTGGAATAGTTAAGGTATTCTGGTGTCTGGTGTGAAAAAGCGAGTACAGGGAGAAAGGTCAAGTGTGAGAAATGGTGTATGGGGGAGGGTATAGTCTGAGACAGAAGGAGTATGTGAACAGGAGACTAGTATGCTGTTGTTGCAGCAATTTTGCTGTATTTTAAATGTTGTCGTAATTAAAACTTGATCAATGCAGAGTACTCAATATGAACAACATTGCGATATGCAATGGATCTGCAAAATTATTGCTATCATCAGATTGATAATGCAGGAACAATACAGAAACTTCATGCATTTTTATCTTTGGAACAAGTAGTAGCAGCAATTGCCAGAGTCCCACATTCTCATTTCAGAGAGAGATGACTGGTGGTGTTTAATCTGAGGGTCACCACACCTTAGGTGAGGGGAGAGGCTGAAAAGGTGCAACATCAGATAGTGCAGGAATTGAAGCTATGCTGTTGGCATCACTCTGCATTATAAACCAGCCATCCAGTCAACTGAGCTAACTAACATCCCTTGGAACAAGTATAGTACTAAACCTTAAAATATTTTATGCTTGTGATGTTGCACTGAGAACACAATTCTTTTGATTATTTATCAGTGCAGAGAACCAACTGAGAGGCTACCATGATTACCAGATTGTGCTTTAAATTTCCAAGCATGACAGTTTGTATTCTGCAAAGGCATTTCAGATCCTGTATCTTCTCAAAGGCATAGGGAACTTTACTTGAATTATACCACAAATGCCAGGAAGCCAATGCTGTGCCCATTTGGACTCCATTCCTGAGCAGTTCCATTTTGCGCATGCCAGTTTAATTTCATGGGAATTGGCCAATCCACTTTCACCACTCAATTAGATAGGGAGGGTATGGCTCCGACCCCACTCCCAGCTCTACACCCACACCAGCTCCCAGCTCCCAGCCCTGCCGAGTTTTCACCATCCCTCCAGACCTCCCCCTCACTGAGGACGAACGATCAGTCCTCAGCAAAGGACTCACCTTCGTCCCCGTCCGTCCACGCATCAATGAATTTAATACACGCCGTGACATCGAACAATTCTTCCGTCGCCTCCGCCTCCCAGCTTACTTTCACAATCAGGATTCCCGCCCATCTTCCGAGGACCACTTCGCCCACCTCCAACTCACTTCATCCACCTGGACACCCCGTGCTGGCCTATTACCTGCCCTCGACCTCTTAATTTCCAACTGCCGCCGGGACATTAACCGCCTCAACCTGTCGACCCCCCTCCCCCACTCCAACCTCTCACCCTCACAACGCGCAGCCCTCCAATCCCTCTGCCCCAA